>NC_056742.1:337135953-337145953 GCF_019279795.1 Protopterus annectens | reverse complement strand
TCCCTTTAGTTGTGATGCTAACAGATATGTAGAATCTGTTAAGAGGAGTTGGAGTTTGGTGTTTAATGGAGAGATGACAACTATTTGGGGTGACCATCCGACTATTGTGTTTAGTAGGGAGAGAAATTAGAAGAGCCTTTTGGAAGGTAACAAGTGTACACATTTTACTAGAAGCACTAATAATCATATGTTTGCATGTGGACACTACAAATGATGCAGGTTTATACATGAATGGCCATACACAGTGGTAAAGGGGTATAATTGGACCCTTGTTTGTTCTGGGAGATGCAGTTGTAATACTGTTGGGGTGGTCTATCTTGCATGTTGCACAGAATGTGATGCATTTTAGATTGGAAAAACTAACAGAAAGCTGAAAGACAGGATTAGAGAGCATGTCTGTGATACAAAACATAATAAGTCTACCAATGTCTTGAATAGACAGTGAGTGCAATGCACTGCCTTTCAGTCATTTTTTTTTTGTAATTAACAGGATAGTTACCATTGACATGGGGCTGATTTTGATATGTTACAGCAAGAGGTTCTCCGGTTCGATTCTCAGCTGGGGTGCCTTCTGTGTGGAGTCTGCATGTTCTCCCTGTGGTCACGTGGGTTTCCTCCGGGTGCTCCTGTTTCCTCCCACATCCCAAAGACATGCAGTAGGTGGACTGGACACTCTAAACTGGCCCTAGGTGAGAGTGTGTGTGTGTGCCTTCTGTGGAAGGTTGGGCGCCGGGCTGGCAACTTGACACTGTAAAACTCCACTGCCAATCATGAGCAGACAGATGATGCGCTGTGGCGACCCCTAACCGGGAAAAAGTCGAAAGAAGAAGAAGAAGATTAGAATATAAGGAAATGATTATTTGGCAGTTGAGATTGAATGCTACTGCCCCCTGCAACATCTCAGTGACAGTGTTTCAGTTGTGAGTGTTTTGAAATTGAAAGGTAACATTTTATGATGCCGTTTTTAATTTAAAACGTCTGCATTTTTTTATCCTTGTCTTAATATTTACTAACAACGAATCTGTTACTTTTGCCATTTGGATTAGAGAATCTATGGAATTAGTTTTAATTTAGATATCGATAGAATTAACCTTATATTATAAGCACTACATGACTATTTTAGACTTAGTTTTTATATTTATTTAATGGATCTTCATGTCTTTGTTTACAAAGTGTTTTTTATTGTAAATAAGTCGTTTTAAATCATACTTGAGGTTAATGATTAATTATCCATGAGGAGGTGTTTTTGATTGGTCATACTGTATATTTAAACTGATGCATATTTTTATCATTAACTCTGATGAAGTCCATATATTCAGAACAAAAGTGCTAAGTTAATGTAATTTTTGTTGCTGTTGAATTAAGGGAGCATGGCTCTATTCCACTGGGTGTTTTTATGTGTTTTTAGTTTTACTGTGGTCAACCTCTGTATTATTGACAAATACAGATGGTTGGCTTATGTGTGACATTGATGGTCCCTGAGGTAGTGGGATATGCCTTTTCCCTTGGGATTCTCTGACCTCAGAGTTAGGATATATAATTAGCAGGGGGGGGGGGGCTTGACCCCTGCAAAAAATCAGTTTCCAGGTTTAAAGGATTAGCCTTAGAGCATATGCAGTAACATGTCAGCTTGGTTTTGTTGACATAAATGTGCCAATGTTAAGCATGTTAACATTTGAATTGATTGACTAATAATATTTTATATATATATATATATATATATATATATATATATATATATGTGTGTGTGTGTGTGTGTGTGTGTGTGTGTGTGTGTGTGTGTGTGTGTGTGTGTCTATATATATATATATATATATATATATATATATATATATATATATTTACTATCATATACCCGAAATGTACTCGGTCGACTGTTCATATGGTCGACCGAGATTGTGAGAAATTCACAATGTCGAACACCGGAATTGCTGAAATACATGTCGACTGCTACCTAGGGATGGGTTTTAACATGGGTCGCGATAGGGGCAGATGTGTATTTCGGCAATGTCAGTGTTCGACATTGCCTATGGTCGACATTCCGATTTTTGAACGACATGGTGTTGACCGAGTTCACTTTGACTAAATGATAGTAAACCATATATATATATATATATATATATATATATATATATATATATATATATATATATATATAGTTATACACACACACACGCACACACACACACACACACACACACACACACACACACACACACACACACACACACACACACACACACACTTCTTATTCTTGAAATAACTGTTCTGCAGTGGTATTTTGAAGTATTACAAAAAATGAGCTCAAGAATTACAGTGGGTACCTGTGTGGCCTGATCTGTTTGTAGACATCACTTTAGAAAAATCTTTTTCGGCACTATGAGCCATAATATTTTTCAGTGTACTAAAGTGAGCACACTGTGTATGTCTGGATACACCCTTGTATCGGTTTCTGTCATGTGACTGCTTTAAGGAAAAGCATTATTGCTACAGTGAGTAATTTCTAAACATGGCTGTAATACCGTGCTTCTGCAATCAGCTTGGAGCATAACTTCTGGGTCCCTGTGATATCAGTCCTTCTGGTAGGAGTGGCATGTTTCGTAATGAACACGCTGATTAGGAAATAAGATCTAGACAATTATTCACATGGCTTACATCTGGTCATGATTCCGAAGAATGTTTTGATTCAGAGGTCATCTATATTTTTTTGTTCAAGAATACAATTAAATTAAGGAAGTGTCATTCTGTCTTGATATTCTTAAACTGAAATTTGTGTCCATGGATGTGCCCTGAAGTTATTTAAGCATGTGGACTACAATAGCAGTATTCATGTCCTCTACAACAATAATGCCCCTTAGGATACCTATTGCATTACTGTGAATTTTAGGGACTCTTGTGGTATTTTGGTGAAACTCATAATCCAGATTAGTTTCCTGAGATGTGCACAGTCTGAGATATATCATTTGCATTAATTTTTTCCCAGGACTTCCAGCTAACAATGCACAGAAGGGATGATGTTTTATTCACATTAAAAAAAGAAATCAATAACCAAGGAGGATATAAAAAGCCAGTGGAATAAAATGGCTCACGTGACTCAAAAGGATTACACTGCTGGCTGACTGGACTTCTAACAAGTAGACTAAACTTTGTGATGACTTTTATGTTCAAGAATTCTATGTAATATCCTGCCTCACTGTATGGTTAGCTGTGGTCTAAGATGAGTGGTCAGGAGTCAGGGAATAGATGGCCCAGTGTCAATATAAATCTAACAGCTAGTTTTTATTGTTGAGTTGAAGTTATCCTGATTACTATCAAGTTGTTAACTAAGCTCTGTATGGTGACTCAAGCTGACACCATTTGATATGTTGTCTCATTGCTGTGGTCTGAATAGTATGACTTAGAAAATTGGCAAAATGTACAATAATACCTAACTGCAGAATAAACATTCTCCCACAGACTATTAAATAAGCAATAATGTCTGACGGGGTTTCTCTGGTAAATCACTGGATAGTACTGTCAGTCAATGAAGACAGACAATATGGCTTCATGCTATATTTTGTATAGACACCCCCCCACCCCACCATTGTTGGTTAGGTCACTCTCTCTCTCTCTTTCTCTATCTGTCTCACACACACACACACACACACACACACACACACACACACATATATATATATATACATATATATATATATATATATATATATACATATATATATATATATTATATAATATATATATATATATATATATATATATATATATATATATATATATATATATATATATATATATATATATATATATATATATATATATATATATATATATATATATATATATATATATATATATATATATATATATATATATATATATGCACACACACACACACACACACACACACACATATATATATATATATATATATATATATATAAAAATAACTTTTTATGCTTGCTAAACAGCATATAAAATGACAGCTGTTTATTTTTTTTTTTCTGTCGAACTTCACAGCAGCTTAATATGCTTCTGTGAAGTGACAGATTTGCTTTTTGTCAGGCAATATCTGTACATTAATACCCTGCTGGAGAACATTCATTGCCCAGTAGAGTATTAGTGTATGATTAGCCCATTATCTAATGCACTAGGATCCTCTGGAAAAGACAAGCTTGCTACTTGATAGTAGCATATTAAGTTGCAGTGAAGGCATGGAATGAAGGAAAGGACAAATGACCTCCACCCTGTTTATGCCTACTAAACATGGCTGTTTAATAAGTGTAACGTAAAATTAAAGGGAAAAAGTAATAAAATGAGAAAAAAACAACCCTCAGATTTCCAAAGTAATTGCAGCAGCAGTTAAAAGACTTGCCATTTTCCTTCCCCTCATTAAGGATAGCTTAAAAGCCATGAGCATGAAAAACAATAATGATGTCAACATGGGGAATAGTACTGAGTACTTTGGCCATATCCAAATAAGCTGTTCAAACAGAATGATCACTGTCTACAGCTGATGTGTCTTTCCCAATGAAGTTAACTAAACTGAGTAGGAAGGATACCTTCGACAATGAATGCAAATAAGTCCCAAAGGAGAAGCACGCTAGTAAACTATAATACGACCTTTAATGTGAACAATAAGCACTCAAAAAGTATAAAACATGAATGAAAATGCTTCTAAAAAACAAAAATAAAACGGACGTGTAACTGATCTAGCGCTTTCATCCACCAACGCTAGATCAGTTACATGTCCATTTTAAAGAAGCATTTTCATTCATGTTTTATACTTTCTGAGTGCTTATTGTTCACATTAAAGTTTGTATTATAGTTTACTAGTGTGCTTCTCCTTTGGAACTTATTTGCATTCAGTTTTTGGTCATTTTGAAGCATTGATTGGATACCTCTGACAATGCCTAACTGATGGAGGTCTAGCCTGATATTATTTTTGATATAATACTTTACAGACACACATGTGATGAAAAATCAGGCTAGTCTGACTAATGGGTTTATAGTTTCCTGGGTCAATGGTAGGTCCTCCCTTTTGTAGGAGCATCACCACTGTATTTTGTCATACTTCAGAGACAAATTCTAAAGCTAAGGTCATGTTAAACAAGTTAACGTATTAACATAGCTGGTTGTTATCTCTTAGTTTCCTAATATATTTACTAAAGAACTTATAAATACCCTTGACTCCAGAAACTAATTAAAGTTCAGGATTTGCCTTACTAGCCTTGATAGTAGCTTTTTGTTCCTTACTGATATTCTTGATGTAAGCTTTAACATGAGTAATTTTAGAGGCACTGTATGATTTAAGTTTATTTAAGTTGGTAGACCTCAAGGGTGGTTTGCTCTTAAACTTCCCATTATACTTGACTATAGTAGGTTTGTCCAGGTCTAGACACTTATCTATGTTTAAATACAACTGCTTTGTATAAATATCACTTGTGCTGGTGTCAGTTCTAGTGATGTTGCAAGTGAGTTTGATAGCTCATTGAGTTCCCCAGATGATAAGCCCGAAAGGCAAAAGAATGCATGTAACCCAGCCTAGCCACCCCTGGGAAACTGAGTGTAGAAACCAAGTGGGACAGAATGGTACAATATATTGCTTTGAATAAGAAGGACTTAAGCTGTGAATAGACAAATAATTTTAACACCAAGACTTTGAGATGAAGCCAGTACAAGTCGTGCAGGACAGGTGAAATATATTAGTAATGTGATGTACCAGTCATCTGGTTGCAGAATTCTGTACAAGCTGTAGACGATCAATCTCTGTGTTATGAAGTCCTAGGTATAAGGCATTACAGTAGCCCAAATAGGATGAGACCAAGGCATGAACTAATAATGAGAGGTCAGCTTGAGGTAGATGTTTGATCCTGGAGATGTTTTACAAAAGGAAGCATGAGGATTTCACAGTGGTAGTCACTTGATCCCATAATATCCTCCTGTAGTCGAGGATCACATCTACAGTAGGTTATGCAGCTTGCCTACAAAGCCAAATTTATTGCCACTATATAAAAATACAGTTGGGAAGTGAGGAAGCAGAAGACCCTCAGACTCTTTAAATGTAGCATGAACTGCCATGGACTCAGTCTTAGAGGTTTTGAGCTTTAACTGATTATAAATAAGCTAAAAATGAATGGCCTTAAGGTTGTTAACAAAGGAATACATACTTGACATTTCTTCCTGCAGAAAGGAAATGAATGGTAAACCTGTGTCTTCAGAACATCTATACTAGGCCTCTTTCTCTAATAAATCTCTGAAAGGAAGCATATATATCCTTTGAACAATAGAGGGTATAAGATTGAGACATGTGGTGGTCCACACTCAGGGGGTAAGAATAAGTGATGTTAATTCCCAAACAAACCCTCTGAGTATGGCTAGAGAGATAAGAAATAAACTACTGTAACACCATAGAGGAAATACCATGTTAAGTTAACTCATTCCCACCAGTACAGCTCTTTTGGGTGTGTGCCTTTAACTCCCAGTGGGTGTGGCTTGAGCCTTTAAAATGAAGTTTTCACCTTACAGTTTTAAGAAATACTCATTGACAGAGGTCAAATATCAATACAGTTGTGTTTGCCATCATGGATGCTTCAAGATAAAATATTCTGATACCTTGTATGTAGTGTGGTTTTGGAATTAATAATGCTAATATGAACAAGCAACAATTGATGCCTAGAGGCGCAGTAGGAGGGGAACTGCAGAAATGCCTGGAGAGTGGGGGATCCAGACCAGATATGGATGGGGGGCTACCACTGTCTAAAATCAGTTGTGAGCAGTTATCCAGTACTAGACAGTATCACATCTTGGTTCACTTATCCCTCACTTTGTATGCAAGTTCTGTATAGTTAGAAATATACATATGAAGGTATGAATACTGAATTAAAGAAAGCAAATACATTTCATACAGACATTAAAGGCATAAGCAGAATTTATAACAATAGGTATTCACTTTAGTTTAGACAAAAGTAATTTCTTATTTCACTTAACCCCTATCCTTCCCCCAAGTCTGCTCACACCATCTGGATGACATAATCCTGTATTTCCGTATCTCGTCTTAGTCTTCAGTTTTTTCTTCTGTTCTTTCAGCACACTGGCCAATAATTCACTGAAATAAATTAAGCCAGGAGTCTGGGTAGCAGGTAGGCCCCTAGAAGCCTTGTGGTTCTAGATTCTATAAGATGCATTTTATGAGAAGTTTTTTAATCTTAATCTTGATTAAGGAAAGAAATAAATTGTGTAGAATGTGTAAGATTAAAATATTTTCCAGTAAAATAAAAAGACAAGTGTTTATGATATACAAGTCAAAACTAGAAATAGTGTTTACCTTCCTAAACTCCTCAAAATAGTCACCTTCTATGAACTACTTTGGTGTTAGATCAAGATGAAAATGAAAGAACAAGTGGCTACACTCATACATTTTACACCATTGCTGTTATTTATATAAGTAACATGCCCACTAATGCTTACACTCATACATTTTACACCATTGCTGTTATTTATATAAGTAACATGCCCACTAATGCTTACCAACAAAAAGGACTGTCATCTGTATACGTCTATGTTTCCCCTGTATGGTACACTGCCTGTAGATAAGCTATAGTAACTTTCTGTGCAAGTCTCTGAGCTCTGACAGTGAGAAAATTAAGGCAAAAAATGGCCATACTGTCTCCAGCCCCCACATAACTTGTAACACACCCTTTTGAGTGCAAACATGGGCATAGGTAATTTAGATTGAATAGATTGAGTCTCCCCTTGTAAGTCTGTGTCAAAATCCACTTACACATCTGGGGGTGTGGGTGTTGCCAAGCTCCAAGAAACTCAGTCTAAATGCTCTGTGATGTACTTTTGTTTTATTTTGAAATATAGCTCACTCAGTCACTCTCTTATGAGTCCAATATGACTCCTACAGTGACCCTATGTATAGAACCACCTCTGTCCTCAGAGTTTACAAGGCAAATTACCAAACACGCTGTTCAAACCCGTCAATGTGTGTGCTGGTTTATTTACTTCTCCAGTAATTACAGATATTAAAATAAAATAGCATAAACACTAATAGCCACTTGCTAAACAAACAATACAGTCTCACAACAAAAACAGACTTAGCACGAGCAATAAACTTTTCTGCTCTTGAAACTCACATTCATTAAAACCGCATTAAAACCCACATTCAAAGAAAACACATCTGGCCACTAGAGAATTAAGTTTACGGTTGTGCTGTTTTCAAACCATAGGCTCCTTGCACACATTTTAGGGCCATACATGTATGTTCTCCTTGCCGATTAATTTTCCTTGTATTAAATTATATTCCTTGTATAATACAGCACCACTTCTTAGCATGTGTTTTAAATTTGTAATTTTGAACATTATTCTAGTAAGCAATGACACAAAATGTATAACCCAGTAATGAAAACCTACCTATTTATGGTTTAAATTTTCTGAAAAGGCCACTCAGCCATTACAATCCACCATTTATCAGTCAATAAGCACAATCTCTGCAGAAGTAAAAGTCATCAGAATAATTCCACATTAAAGACATCTGTAACTAATGAAGACATTGCTACTGACAACTTTACATTTCAGTGTTTCATCTACAAAGTCAGTGCCTGCTGCCCTTGAAGAATTAACTGCCTATGTTTCATTAAAAAAAATTTAAGCTGGTAATATTGCAATGGAGATTGACTGACAAGCCAAAAAGTTGATAGGCATCTCATACAAAGAAGGGCACACTCAGGATTGCAGAACCCCTATCCTCCCTTAAAATGCATCAATCAGCAATCAAAAGGGCACTGTTATCCTTTGGGTGGCCAAGATGCCAGTCAAATAGCAGCAGACATCCATAGCTCTGCTTAGATTTTAATATCCTGAAAGGAAATATACTTTAATTTTTAGAAAAATTTAACTTAAAGTATAGTAAAAGTTAGATTAACATAGACTCTTTATTATTTTCTAAAAATTAATACATAATCAAGAGCATTTTTAAATTATTCCTGTCAAGAAGTTTTCTACTGGAGATCTCAAGATGAGCAACTCAAAGAACCCACACCAGGAGAGTGCAGTGAAGAAAGAACTACATCTTATAATAACAAACATCCAAGAACTGTCACTAAAAACATGAGCAACGTGAAGAACCCACACCAGGAGAGTGCAGTGAAGAAAGAACTGCATCTTATAATAACAAACATCCAAGAACTGTCACTAAAAACATGAGCAATGTGAAGAACCCACACCAGGAGAGTGCAGTGAAGAAAGAACTACATCTTATAATAACAAACATCCAAGAACTGTCACTAAAAACATGAGCAACGTGAAGAACCCACACCAGGAGAGTGCAGTGAAGAAAGAACTACATCTTATAATAACAAACATCCAAGAACTGTCACTAAAAACATGAGCAACATGAAGAACCCACACCAGGAGAGTGCAGTGAAGAAAGAACTACATCTTATAATAACAATCATCCAAGAACTGTCACTAAAAACATGAGCAATGTGAAGAACCCACACCAGGAGAGTGCAGTGAAGAAAGAACTACATCTTATAATAACAAACATCCAAGAACTGTCACTAAAAACATGAGCAATGTGAAGAACCCACACCAGGAGAGTGCAGTGAAGAAAGAACTACATCTTATAATAACAAACATCCAAGAACTGTCACTAAAAACATGAGCAACGTGAAGAACCCACACCAGGAGAGTGCAGTGAAGAAAGAACTACATCTTATAATAACAAACATCCAAGAACTGTCACTAAAAACATGAGCAATGTGAAGAACCCACACCAGGAGAGTGCAGTGAAGAAAGAACTACATCTTATAATAACAAACATCCAAGAACTGTCACTAAAAACATGAGCAACGTGAAGAACCCACACCAGGAGAGTGCAGTGAAGAAAGAACTACATCTTATAATAACAAACATCCAAGAACTGTCACTAAAGCATGAGCAACGTGAAGAACCCACACCAGGAGAGTGCAGTGAAGAAAGAACTACATCTTATAAT
>NC_056742.1:337100953-337130953 GCF_019279795.1 Protopterus annectens | reverse complement strand
ATCCTGGATGAAATGTAATCACCTTGCCATAAATGCTACCAAAACAAAACTAATGATCTTTACCCCAACTAGAAACTCCACTTTAGAAAGAAACCTAGTTTGCATTACAAGCCAAAATAAACTCCATCAAAAATAGTTCCCTTGACCAAACTGCTAGGCATCATTTTTGATGTAAACCTAAAGTTTGACTCCCACATATACTCTGCTATTAAGAAAACCCATAAAAAAAATTGGTCTCCTATACAGGCACGACCACTATCTCAGCCCCTCCACCCGACAAACACTTGCAACTACCTTCCTCCTCCCATCTCTCATATACAGTGCTCCCCTATTTACCAACCTCCAACTAGGCCTGCGCTCCAAACTGGAATCCCGCTACCACAAAATTAGCAAATTCACAACCAGCTCCAAAAGTTCATGTCATCACTGCCACTCACTACTCATCCTCAAATGGCTAGAACTCCCCAACTACCTTAGATATTTGCAACTTACCACTACCCACAAGCTCATCTTCAAACCAGCTGACTGTCCATTCCTGGCCAGAGCCCTAATGCCCTATACTCCCTCCCAGTCCCTAAGATCCGAGAACCAAAATTTGCTTCAAGTACACAAACCCTCTCATCCCCCAGGCCAACTATTACTAGCCTGCGCAATAGCTAAACTTTGGAACTCTCTCCCCTCTCACCTATGCAACATGCCTAACCATAATAACTTCAAAACCCACCTTTTCTCACACCTATCCTCCAAATGGGAATGTCCTTCTTATGCTCCTACCTAAAGCACCTCCTTCAATTTTGTTTTCTATCCTTTTACTCCCTCCTTTTTTCTTTTCTTCTACAAAAGAATCACTAGATACATGACTACCTAATGAACATTTTCTTTGCCAGTCTGGTTTCATCACCTTCTTTTGGCTGCTCCTGTTAGGGGTTGCCAGAGCGGATCATCTGTTTCCATTTCTTCCTGTCCTCTGCATCATGCTCTGCCACACCAACCACCTGCATGTCCTCTATCACCACATCAATAAACCTTATCTTAGGCCTTCCTCTTTTCCTGTTACCTGGTAGCATAATCCTTAGCATCTTTTTCCCAATATACTCAGCATCCCTCCTCAGCACAAGTCCAAACCAACGTAATCTTGCCTCTCTGGCTTTGTCTCCAAACCTTCCAACCTGGGCTGACCCTCTAATATACGTATTCCTAATCCTGTCCACCCTTGTCACACTCAGTGCAAATCTTAACATCTTTAACTCTGCCACATCCAGCTCAAACTCCTGCCTTTTTGTCAATGCCACTGTCTTCAACCCATATAACATAGCTGGTCTCACTACCCATTTGTAGACCTTCCCTTTCACTCTTACTGGTACTCGTCTGTCACAAATCACTCCTGACACTCTTCTCCACCCACTCCATCCTGCCTGTACTCTCTTCTTCACCTCTCTTCCACACTCACCATTACTCTGAACTATTGATCCCAAGTATTTAAACTCATCCACCTTCGCCACCTCTACTCCTTGCATCCTCACCATTCCTCTATCCTCCCTCTCATTCACACACATATATTCTGTCTTAGTCCTGCTGACCTTCATTTCTCTTCTCTCTAGAGCATATTTCCATCTCTCCAGGGTCTCCTCCACCTGTTCCCTACTCTCACTATAGATCACAATGTCATCTGCAGACATCATAGTCCATGAGGACTCCTGTCTGATCTCGTCTGTTGACCTGTCCATCACCATTGCAAGTAAGAAAGGGCTCAAAGCTGATCCTTGATGTAATCCCACCTCCACTTTAAACGCATCCCTCACTTCCACTGCAGACCTCACCACTGTCACACTATCCTTGTACATATCCTGTACCACTCTTCCATACTTCTCTGACACTCCCGACTTCCTCATACAATACCACAACTCCTCTCTAGGCACCCCATCATATGCTTTGTCTAAGTCTGCAAAAACACAATGCAACTCCTTCTGACCTTCTCTGTACTTCTCCATCAACACTCTCAAAGCAAACATCGCATCTGTAGTGCTGTTTCCCGGCATGAAATCATACTGCTGATCACTAATTATCATGTCCCTTCTTAACCTAGCTTCCACTACTCTTTCCCATAACTTCATGCTGTGACTGATCAATTTAATCCCTCTGTAGTTACTACAGCTCTGCACATCACCCTTATTCTTAAAAATCGGTACCAAAACACTTTTTCTCCATTCCTCAGGCATCCTCTCACTTTCCAAGATTTCATTAAACAATCTGGTTAAAAACTCCACTGCCATTTTACCTAAACACCTCCATGCTTCCACAGGTATGTCATCTGGACCAACAGCCTTTCCATTCTTCATCGTCTTCATAGCTATCCTTACTTCCACCTTGCTAATCCATTGTACTTCATGATTCACTATCCCCACATCATCCAACATTCTCTCCCTCTCATTCTCTTCATTCATCAACCCCTCAAAGTACTCTTTCCATCTCCTCAACAAACTCTCCTCACTTGTGAGTATGTTTCCCTCATTATCCTTTATCACCTTTACCTGCTGCACATCTTTCCTAGCTTGGTCCTTCTGTCTAGCCAATTGGTACAGGTCCTTTTCTCCCTCCTTAGTGTCCAACCTTTCATACAACTCTTTATATGCTTTATCCTTAGCCTTTGCCACCTTTCTCTTTGCCATACACCTCATCTCCTTATACTCCTGTCTACTTTCTTCATCTCTCTGACAATCCCACTTCCTCTTTGCCAACCTCTTTCTCTGTATTCTCTCCTGTACTTCCTCATTCCACCACCATGTCTCCTTGTCTTCCTTCCTCTGTCCAGATGTCATACCAAACAAATTTCTAGCCTTCTCCCTTACTAGCTCTGCTGTAGTTACCCAGCTAGTTGGTAACTTTTCACTGCCACCCAGTGCCTGTCTTAACTCACCCCTGAACTCCACCTCACAATTACCCTTTTTCAATTTCCACCATTTGATCCTTGGTGCTGCCCTCACACTCTCTCCACTGCCCTCTTGCCATAATGCCCTCCTCTTCTTGATCACCAATGTCATCCTACAAACCACCATCCTATGCTGCCTCATTTGTCAGTCTGGTTTAAATGTGAATAATATGATTTCCTATTCTACTAATGCTACTTAATACTTGGGACTGAATATTGTCTATTAATATTAATGTAATGTAATGTAAATTTACGTATATGTGAAAGTAATGTAATGTACTGTAATTTTCTTGTGGTTTCTTTTCTCCCTACAATATGGTTCCAGCATTGTGTATGTACAAGAAACCTGCTTGTAGTTTTTAAAACTTTTATTTTCTTGCACTGGAGTCAAAGGAAGGGAAAGCCCACCCCTTTTTTTAAAAACTCATCTTCTCACATACTTTGCAGAGAAATTCGTCTCTACCTGCATGACATATCATAGACACAGTTACATCTGTAGTTTACCCTGTCAGGGACTGCTGTCAATCTTAGATGGGTAATTAACCTTGTTAATGTCATGAACACAGCAGCTGATATAAAAAAAAAGACAGAAAACAGTGGATTTGTTTCCACTGCTTTTATTGCAGAGGGGAGGAGAACTTAACACTTCCCTTTCATAGCAAAACAAAGCAATTAGATCAGTTAGGGGTTTAAAGGCAATTGTCACCTCTTCTGACAAATTAACATAAGCAGCAACACAATATTGAAATTCTAAGCTTTAAGTGTTATTTATAATAGTTTGTGTTAAGATAATTTAAGAGTAGTAGCAAAGATGTATGTGACATTTAGAGAAAAGTCAGTTAATATTTTTTCTTGTAAAGTATAAATGCATTTTCAAGCCCCCCCCCCCCCCCCCCACACACACACACACAGGCCAGAACCGTAGAAAGAGAGTCAGGTGGCAACCCTATCAACTAGGTACACTGATACTGTTCATAAAAAAGGTCTTGTATGCTTTGTGTGATATCCTTCCAGAGGGGGATGCATATCTGGTACATGCAGATCCATTGTAAAAGATTCCCACTGACTTTGATTCAGTCCTTGCACTGTTAGAGAGCAACCATAATATACAGCTGAATTTACTTTAGCATCCATTTACTATGTGCCCTTGCATTAAGAACACTAAGAAAAGGAAATCAGATGTACTTAACTGTGTTTAAATGTACACACACACACATACACAAACACACACACACACACATACGCTTTTGTACACGTGTACTTTATATGCATACACATATACAGAAACACACGCGTGCACACACACACACACACACACACACACACACACACACACACAATCACACACACACACACTGTGTGTGCACAATATGTGTGCATACAATGAATTATTTATAATAAACAACATAGTATAGTTAAGCATTATTAATGTATATATTCTAGTAAATGTTGCTCAATGATTTACTTGGTCACTGTCACACATTGACTATGTGTTCCACATGCAGTCTTGGTCAATGTCTTTCTGTCAGTATTTTTTATTTGTATTCATAGGTGTGTACTAGGCTAATGGCCCTGGAGCCTTTACAAGCCTAGCCCATAGGATTACCCTGGCACCGTGCCACTCAACCTTAGTTCGCAGTGCCTCTATCAAGTAGAGCCACTGGAGTGATCTCTGGGGTGAATTTTCTATTTCCCATCCACTCATCAAGATTTCTCTTGAAGAAGGCCAGTGAGGTGCTCTGTTTGACATGTGTATTGATAAGTGCATTTAAAATTTGTTATTATCTTTGCCAGTGTAGCTTATGTTGTGTCTGAAAAGGGTCCTGGGACCAGTTCACTTTCCTGTTTACCAAAGTATAAATAAATATGAAGTAGAAAAAAGGAGGGGGAACATGACAGAAATAATTGAGGAACTAGTAAAGCACATTTTAAGTCAGCATCATTCATAAGAGAGAAAAATCCTCCCACTGAAGGCATTGAGATACACTAAGTTTAGAGTCCTACTACTTGTCACTTGTAAATTTACAGCAAGGATTATTTACTGCAGTGAGAGTTTTCAAACCTCAGCATGAAAGTATAGGGGAGGGGATAGGACTACAAAAGACTCCTCTTACAAAACGCTGATTTTTATCTGCTTTCTTTTTCTGCAAGCAGCTAACAGCTATTTATAGCATAGAACAAGCTCTGGCAGACAAATAAATGAGGCTCAGTCAGGTAAACAGAGAAGCAGCTCTTTTACAGAAAGTGTGTTTAGGTGACACTGCTTCACAGTCCTGCCATTATATTTTAACGGCATGAGAAAACAGCACCACTTTCTCATGTCTGGCATGAGTCATATAAAGAGGACTTGAAATGTATTCTGGGAATAAGGAAGAAAATCAAGAAAATAAGATCACATTACCAAGGCAGGCCCCATCATCCACTATTTTGAGACAAACACATTAAAATTGTAAAAGAAGCACTTGGAGTGATTTTGAGGCATTAAAATAGCTCAAAAACAAAGATACAATGAAAAAATATGTTTTTGAGTTCTAAGGTAGAGTTTTCCTTTAAATGACTTTAGGGAATGGATAATTAAAGAAATAGACATGTTTAGGGAAACAAATGATATTTGTGAAGTGACTGATACCATACTATGTGACACCTTTAAAGTTTATATATATGGTAGAATAAAATGTTGGCACCTTAAAAAAAAGAGAGAGTGGAACAAAGAACTTTTAGACTTACAAAAAAAATAGACAAAATAAAAATGGACGCAAAACCAAATAACAAAGCAGCACATAATGAAATTACTAAGTTAAATAAAACATACTTAGAAGTTCTGAATCATAAGGTAGCCATAAACCTGGAAAAATTGAAATTGCAATCTTATGCTGTAAATCCCAAATATCTACATAAAATAGCAGTAAGATCCAAATAAATAAATAAACAATCAAAATCTTATTAATGAGATTAAATATAAAAGTGATGGTTCAGTTAAAAGTACATCTAACTTAATGGGCATATTAGAAGTGTTCAAAAACTACTATAAAGATATAAATAATAACACACCACTTTTGGAGACAGATAATGTAATAAATAATTTTATTCAAGAAAATATAACTACTAAGGTGTCAATGCAACAAAATAACATATTAAATAAACAAATAATGCTAACAGAAGTGAAATAGAAAACAAAACATTTAAAAGATAGTAAAGCTCTAGGACTGGATGGAATAATCCCTGAACTATATAAGATTTATCCTGAATATATAATAAAAAAAATGATGAGTGCCTTTACTATGGTTAAGCAAAAATGTATAACACCCTAATTTTGGAAATACTCAATTATCTCCCCCATATTAAACACGGTAAGGACCCCAAATCTTGTGATTCATGTAGGCTGGTTTTGTTAATAAACACTGATTATAAAATTTTCATGACAATTTTAGCTAATAGAATAAAGAAAATATTACCTAATCTAATACATAATGATCAGACAGGGTTCATTCTTCACAGAAAAGAGCAAGATAACATTAATAAATTACTATCATTAATAGACATAATATGCAAATACAAAAAACAACTATTATCAGCCTAGACATAGAAAAGGCTTTTGATTCCATTAGTTGGTTTTATCTACAAAGAATTCTGACTGGTTTTGAATTCTCCTCAGGTTTTGTCAACATATTAATGACAATTTATAGTGGGGCACAAGCTTATGTGAAAATCAGATCATGTCTATCCTCACCACTAGAAATACTCAAGGGAACTAGACAAGGTTGTCCTTTGTCACCATTATTGTTTGCTCTTTCAGTGGAACCTTTTGCTACATATATCAGAAACAAGCAAAATATAAAAGGCTTTCAAATTGATAATGACTATTGTCCTAAGATACAATTATTTGCTGATAATATGTTCTCAACGCTGGGTGATATTGATGGTTCTTTGCATGAGGTTATAAATACCTTAAGCAATTTTGAAAGAATTTCAGGGCTTAAATTTAATCATAATAAATCCAAAACATTACTAATTAATAAGAAGATCAACAAAAACTTAAGAGAGAGCATAGCCGTTTTAATTGGGAGAATGATGTATTAGAATATTTGGGTGTTGGTATAAAGAGTACATAGAAAGAGTCTGTTAAACTAAACCAAGAACACTTAGGAAACCACGACAATGGAAACATTCAAATAATCCACAAGCTTTAATTCGATGCGAAAACTCTCTTAAAAAATCACACAGTAAGACAAGCGCTTTCGCCTGATTAATATCAGGCTTTTTCAAGCGGTCTTGAAAAAGCCTGATATTAATCAGGCGAAAGCGCTTTTCTTACTGTGTGATTTTTTAAGAGAGTTTTCGCATTGAATTATAGCTTGTGGATTATTTGGCTGTTTCCATTGTCATGGTTTCCTAAGTGTTCTTGGTTTTACTGTGCTTTTGGCTTTATTTGTTAAACTAAACTACAATAATTTAATAACCACCATTAGGGAACTAATCAAAAGATGGAATAACATTTTCTTCACAATGGAGGATAGGCTCTCTTTAATTAAAATGATAATTTTACCTACAATTTTGTTTTATATACAGTCATTGATGCTACCACCTCCCAAAAACTTATTTAAAAAATTAGATTCCATGCTACTTAAATTTTTATGGTTCCTCTTAAAACCTAGGATTGCATATACATGGCACATTAGAGCTTGGAACAGCAATGGGATAGCATTCCCTAGCTTAGATCTTTATTCCAAATCAGTTATAATTAATGAAATATCACATTGGATAACACCTGCCTATATATCTGGCTGGAAAACAATACATGATATTCATATAACTGATGTCAGAACTATAGAAAATCAATTTAACGAACAATATGGAATAAGTAGAGTTCATTGGCTTTTACGTGAATGTTGTTTATTTAATAAGAATTTTGATAATTTTTCTTATGGCATTAATCAAATATTTAATAGCTTTAAAATATAATTGATTGTAATTGCAACATTAAATGATTTATATTTCTTATATTCCCTGTAGCACACTCCTCTGATTGCCTACATTATTTCAACATCAATGCGATGCAAAAATTAAAGGAAAATAACTTGATATTCTGGCATCAGTTTATTGAAAATAAGAGTATTAAACCACTAAACTCTCTTTTATATAGTTTTGATAATAATCAAGATGGTTGTTTATACACTCACTACAGCAGTTTATAGAAAACAAAATGAGAGTATCAATCAACCTAGAGACCAAATCTATACCTAGTTTGATTCAACTTTTTATTAGGTGTCTTGAAAAAACAGATAATAAAAAATTAACTGTCTCACTTATCAATAAGATACTAAGAGAAGACACTCTAAAGTTTGACTCAGATTTTTGGAATTACTATGCAAAGATTAATGGAGAACAAATATCTGATGAATTAAAAAAAATTGTTATTGAATTCTACGTATGGTAACCTCTTCTTCATTATATTCGAGATTGTATACATGGAAATTTATGAATAAGAGTTTCTGTACTCCACATAAAATAAACCTTATACTCAAAAACAGTGAAAGTAAATGCTGGAAATGTGATGAATTACTAGTGGCCAACTGGGTTCACATGTTCATTAAATGTAGAAATGTTCAATACTGGAAAGACTTCAGATATTTTGTAAATGCTTTATGGTCTGATAACTGTTATAATTCTAACTCACTAATCCTAGTCAATGTTCTTATACCTAATGTAATACCTAAATCTCAGATTCAGTTACTATGGACAATTCTTGCAATTGCCAGAAAAGTTATTACTTTGAAATGGAAAAGTAAACAAGCTTTGTTGTTTAAATATTTTATTAATTTAGCAAAAGTTGTTTGTAAAAAAGAACTGCAAACCATTTGTTATAGAACTCATAACATTACTCATAAAAATAGCATGGCAAAAATTGGAAAATGTTTTGAACAAATACTGATAACGTCTTATGGATAAAACGATTGTTTTCATGGATGAATGTAAATATTGTAAATAGTTTTATTACTGTTTTATTGTATTTGTTATATGTACATTCGCATATGTTTATAATGAAAACAAAATAAAAATGTTTTTGAAAAAAAAGGCACTGCAATATTAGCACTCCATATACATGCTGTGGGAATAGAATCCACAGCCTTCTCCAACTAACTAACATGGTTTTCAAATTGTACAGCACAAACAGTGACTGCCATTTTCTAAACAAAACCATTAGTTGCACATTGAAAACAGACTTAGCATGAACAACAGTTAACTTCTCTTCCCTTGAGACTCGCAGTTACAGGATTCAGGCTCTTGTCTCCTGTAACCAAGTTACAAGGTCAAGCTTGATCAAGTTAACTGACTAACCTGTCCCCATTCCCAAACTAGGGCATCACATAGCATACCACCATACCTCTCAACTGCTTAGAAAAATAAATCTGGACAAAGCCTAAAATAATGGGGATACTATGGCCCACAAATAGGGATACATTCTAAATATTACTCTTTTTAACTTAGAAAGTTGATAGAACTGAAGGAAATGAAGTATGAAACTCAAATGTGTTAAGTAATGTAGTTATTTCAATCCACAGTGATTAGCTAGGAAACCACACATTTTATGAAGAACCAGCCAAAAATATGATGAAAAAATCTGGACACTTGGGAGGTATGTTAAACACACACACACACACACACACACACACACACACACACACACACACACACACACACACACACACACACACACACACACACACACACACACACACACACACACACACACACACACACAAACACACACACCTACCCTCTCTTTCTGTCACACACAAACACTACTGTAAGTCGAACATCAACTTTATTTGTTACTCAGTTCTGCACATCCTAGGTTAATGGAAAATGCAGGCCTCCTTTTTCTCTTGCTGCTGAGAGGTATAGAAATATTAAGTTGATCACTGATTTTGATAAAAACAATGAACATATTCCACAAATTCAGCTATGAACAAAAACTGTGGAGAATTAAAAACTTAAATCTAGTCCAATAAGAAGTAAAGGAAAGTGAAAATTGTGATGCAGCATGGGAAAAAGGGACACACATATCCTGGGTATAATGGAACTTCTCATAATTTTCTCTTTTGTACAGAAATGGATTTAAGTTGAAACGTTTTTTTTTTTTCCAAAATCAGTAAACACAAAGCTTATTGCATTAATAAGATTATGAACAGAACTATTGATAGATCTTGTAAAGAATTCATTTTATTTTTAGTATAACAAAACAAATCAGGAAATTAAAGAGAAATGTATGATAAAGTTTTCATCCATAAAATGGAGAGCAAAAACCAGCAGTTCCTTATTGCTTATATCACGGACTTCATCCACAATTCCACATGCAATGGAAGTCAAGAGGAAAATGGGGTCCCATCTAGGCATAACACAACTCAATATTTCTGCACATATTCAATCCGCTACACACATCTGTGAGCTGTAGACCCAAAGTCAGTACACATTAAAATAATTGTTTTGAGTCTATGGACCCAAAGTGTTAGAAAACCAGAAGTCTCACTTTATAAGCTGTGGCCGTAAACTATAAAACACCACAATCACTGTTTATATAGTGTAGGCCCAACGTCACAACATTTCAAAGCCTTCATTTGTAGAATGTGGAATTAAAGTAACTGCAAAGTTAGTTAGCTGTGAGCCCAGTTATTCTGTATTTTAAGCCAGCTCAAAATTCAGTGTAGTCCTGGTCCATGCTCTCTCCCAGTCAATACCACAATTTATATAAGGCAGTTCAAGTCTTCTTGGATGCCTCTTACCAAATTCATGCACAATGTTCTCAGCTACTGGAATTCTGTCATTATGTGCATACATCAATGCCAAACTAGTCAGCCTGTCTTCAGTCATAGCTGAACGTATGTCTTTATAAGCTGAAGTCTTCTGACTGTTCTTTTACATTCACAGCTTGTGTTGGGAAATGTCCCACAGATCTTTAGAACTGTACTTATGTTTGGAAACAGACATAGGTCACAGTTTTTTAAGGAATCAGTAATGTCTGGAAGGACATCAGAATTCCTCCACTTGATGTGCCAAGTGTGCAGTTCTGCTTGCAAACGATCAGACTGAAGTAGGTCATCCAAGAAAAAACTCAGGTCCAATGTTTTAATAGTAAAGCTATGCTGTTCCTGCATCATTATTTTTGGCATGAGCTGTAAAGCAAGTGTTGCTCTTTGATGCAGCTGGGAAAATCTATCATGAATTTCTGAAATTAGGTGGTCTAAAAAAAGAATGGCCACAGCCCTGCGGAACTTCTCTTCTTGTTTCTCTGCTACTACATTACTTTTGTGTGCCTATCTTGCTGTTGTTCTGGGTTTACTTGGCAGGACTCCTACTTTTGATGCAGTTGTCATGGCTTCCTGATGCCACATGGAATGATGTTCTTCAATATTCTCTCAAACATCTTTCAGGTCAGTTTGTGTGAAGTTAACATAATTCATGGCCTTTATCACATCCAGGGCTGATCCCTGCAGTGAAGTACTCAGGGCTCGCAAATAATGAAGACATTTTGCTGTGATAAAAAGACATGCAATGAATTCAAAACTTGAGATGTTCTTTACCATAATATTTGCTTGTGCAATGTCTTCACATCGACTAGACTGCTGAGCAATTTGTTCTAAGGCACAGACATTTGCTTGGTGCAAGGAAATAAAGACTTCAAAGGCATCATGTCTTTCAATCCATCTGATGTGGCAAAAACTCTGCAGTTTAATTTTGATGACATCACAGTATGCAATCTCTTCTTTTTAGTCAAAGAATCACATGGTCTCATCTACTGCTCCCATCATATTGCAAATTAGCTGATTCTGACAGGCTGTTACAATGCATCTGTTTAGCTGATGGGCTCCACACCAAAACCACAAGGCCTTTGGATACTATGTTTCAATCCTTGGTCCTGCAACTTTGCATTTCCCACTCATATTACCAACCTCATCAGAACATTGACCCCTTGTCTTACATGGATCTAGGTTTAGTTTTCAAGCTGTGGCAAGATTTCTTTGCAAATTCTCTCAACAGTAGTGTCACTGCTGATATCAATGTATGTAACAAATTCTTCATGTATGATAAAGTTTTCATCCATAAAATGGAGAGCAAAAACCAGCAGTTCCTTATTGCTTATATCACAGACTTCATCCACCATTACATAGTACCACCCACCAGCCTTTTTGATATCTGCAATAATTTTTTTTAATCATGTGTCCAATGACAGAAATCATTTCATTTTGGATAGTCTTGGATTTGTAAGTAGCATTTTTATTTGCAGAATCATAGTGCTGTCTCAGGATGTTATCTCCACTGTGAAGACGGAGCTCTAGCAAAGCTTGAAAATTCCCACATTTTGCTGTTTTATCATTCAAGTATTAGTTTTGACTGCCACATAAAACTATGCTTTTTGTGATAGAACTTAGAATGATAAGGTACTTCCTCCTTTCTTCTAGTGTTTTATTGTACCTAACCACAATACTTTCATTTCCATGTAGCATAACTCTCTTGAAATTGTCTGCTCTGATAGCAGAGGAAGGATGGATTTCATGACCTGCTCTGCCATCCATAGGACTGGTACAGTGCAGTTTATTAAAAAAGTGTGCATCAAAAGCAAACGTTGCCTTTTTCGAGTTCTTGTATCCAGTTGTTGCAAGTGCACCTCTTTTTTGGTTTGAAGTAGCGGTGTGAAACAGCAAGCAAGGTAAGCAGAATGCAGCGCCAAGTGAGGCACTGTATACCAGTCCAGGGTATGTTCCAATCCATAATGGCTGAAAGTAACTTTTCTGTTTACCAAACATGGTTGCTGGCAACTTTGCACAGTTCCTGATGGAATAGTCAGCTGTCAGTAATGTAAGTTTTTCTTCACCTTGCTGCTTAAATGACTTACAATGTCATAGTGACAAATTCCAGGTGTATATGTAGGTACAAAGACACTGTTTGATGACTGTTCTGGTTGTGGCCTTTCTGCAGGATCCTAGTCATTGCACGTCAGTTGTAGACTGATAACTGCTTCTTGTTGCTCACTCTTTTCACTTGCTTCTGGGAAATATCTGACAGAATCAATAGATCTAAGTTATAAAGAATGTATGCACCCATTTTTTAAGTGCAACATTACCCCTTAAAGTGGCTACATTCCCATTTAGCCTGTAGGAAGCTGTATAAAGCATCTCAGAAAAGGGTTTCATCAGTTGAATTTAGTATATTATTCAAAGCCCAACAGCATTAGCAAGCTAAGCTCTACCACCAATGAATCAATGTACACTTTGATATATAACATTTATGACCTGAAGTTTCAATCTTCTGTTATAAACGCATACTAACTTTATTACCCTGTGCCATTTGACCCACAAATACTAAATCTGCAGGTAGCAGTACACAGTTACCTCAGTATACTATGTGATTCACTGTCTAACTTTGTTTATATTGTTGTTGCCTATACTAGTTACAACTTACAGATATGCATAAAACTCTAAGTACCCTTTCAGAACTTTCCCTAATGGCTAGAAGTACTGCATGATCTTGGAACTTGTGTTCTTTAACAAATGCATTGTTTTGATCCAAGGCAAAAAGTAGTTTGGTATTGCAGTTGTTAATAAATTCATATAATACCTATACTGTCTTGTAGAATAAACAGGCAGAAAGATTGCTAGCCACCTTTTCACTTTTCACTTATAACCTTCCTCTTCAGCCTCCACAGTGTTCTGTCTAGGACAAATCCATGATGTAATTTAAATGTGTTCACCACAGTCATAGTCACATAGCTCTTTCACAGCTAACTGCAATGCACAGACTTCTCTATGAACCAGAAAATTGCCCACCCTTAACTTAAATAAATGCTACTCCACAATACAATTTTAAACGCTAGAATGAAAAATCACTCATCACTATAACCAATCTAATACTGCAGGTTATCTGTATATCCAAATAGTGTAGCTAAACTAAAGAAATCATTTGCCACTCAGAATGCAAACTTATGTAAAATACAAGTAAAACTTTGCCTATCAATGGATCTGCTCCTATATATGCTCAGAATAAATGCCAGTGTTGTCTTCATCTTGCCATGTTGTTAAAAGATTTCTCTTCATTCATAATGCTATGTCCTACAGCCACTATTCACCAATACATGAATAGTTTTACAATATCCTCCAAGTCATACACATAGTTTTGTGACACTGCTCACTCCCTAATCTGCACTTCTAATATCAACTTTATGGTAGCCATAGGTATAATTATCTAACTGGCTTTAAACCCTACCTCTTAACTACAATATTTTGTGTCCCAGCTAGTTCCTTCCCTTACAACCTTTTTGAATTTCTACTCAATAATCAAAAATTATTTATTAACTGCAAAATCAACTTGGCTGTAGTTGTTTGATAAGATAGTAGTTGTTGGGCTTAACTTTGTAGGGGGACAAAACACGATAGCCATTTGCTAAACAAAATACAGTCTCACAATGAAAACAGACTTAGTATGAGCAATAAATTTCTCTGCCCTTGAAACTCACATTCATTGAAACAACATGAAAAGCCACATTCAAAGCAAATGCATCTGGCCAGTGAAGGATTAAGTTTACCTTTGGGCCATTTTCAAACCATAAGGTCCTTGCACACATTTTTAGGGCTGTGCATACATATATGTGTTTTTTGATTCACCTTCCTGATTGTATTAAATTATATTCCTTGTATAATACAGCACCACTTGTTAGAATGTGTTTTAGATTTGTAATTTTGGACATCCTTCTAATAAGCAATGAAACAAAATGTATGAACCAATAATGATGAAACTACCCATTTCAGAAAATTTCAACCATAAAAGGCAAACACCTTTCATTACACTCCACCAATATCACTCAGTACGGACAATCTCTGCAGAAGTAAAAGTCATCCGAATAATTCCAATGTTGCTACTGGCAAACAACTTTGCAATTCAGTGTTTCATCTACAAATTCAATGCCTACTGCCCTTGAAGAATTAATTCCTATGCTACATTAAAAATACTGATAAGCTGGTAATATTCAACAGGGAATGACAACGAAAAACTGACAACAGATTCATAGTTACTAGGCATCTCATACAAAGGAGGACACACTCAGAAGTGTAGAAACCCCATCCCCCCTTAAAATGCACCAAATAATAGACAATCAAAAGGACACTGAAATATCAGCACGCCATCTATGAGCAATGTCATATGTAACAATATCAAGTGTTAACCAACCAGTTAGTACCAAAGTCACTGCACATAAAAACTTGTAGGGGATGCCTAGTGATTTATTTACTTATTTATTTTTAATTCCTGTAGCTTTTTCTTGCCACATCAGTGCAGCACTGTCAAACCTTGCCATGTCCACAGCTTTCACAAAGCTGCACTGTGTATATAAATGAAACAACTACAGCTTCAATGTGGGCAGCAGCACCATAAATAAACTTGTAGCATGGTCAAAATCTATGTCTGTCTCTGTCTGTTTATGTGTGTCTCTGTGTCTCTGTATCTGTCTGTGTGCATGTCGGTGTGTCTGTGTGAATTGCAGGGATGCAGGACGACCTTCATACCTTATGTACATTTGGGTAAAACATACATTTCTTTAAAACCTGCTATAAGTAATATGCTTTATGGTACAGTGGTATGCATACTTGACTATGCACTGCAAATGCAGGGCACATTTCCTTGCAATGTCTGCTGCATGTCCCACACAGTGATACTACCTAGAACATTGCAGGAAGCAGAGTTAAGAAAAGTCCCACACTTAAAACATTGCTGGCAAGGACTCATCCAATTCAATGGGGTATGATGACTTGCACCCCTGCTGAGCATACAGGCCGCTGGGGGGGGCATAGAGGACAGGAAGATATTGGCAAATAGGCCACAGAAGCATGAAGTCAGTGCTGACTGTGGAAAACAAACTGCAAATCAAGCAATACATACATAAAAATATACATACCGTTTACTCAATACTTCCACTAGGAGAGCTGGAACTGGGACACTGAAGATTCCAGAGTTTTAATTTCACAGAACTTAATTTATTGTTTCAGAAGGATGTTTAGGAAGCCAGTCAGTTGTCAATGCCCTGATGAAGATTAGGATTTCGCAGCTGCAGTAATAGAAAACAAATTAAAATGCAAGCAGCAAAGTAAATTTAAATCCAGCACAGCAAAAGTCCACCTGTGTAAAACGGCCAGTTTAAATTCCACACATGAGTGTAGAATTCCGTGTCCATCTACATAGCATGAAACACATGGACGCATGGTCCTCCTTAAAGGAGAAAACCCACCGCAGAGTGAAAATGTTTTTTTTTTTTAATTGTCAAAACCTCCTGCAGCTTTAAAAGTGAGAGGGCACCCTCCCCCCTCACCCTATGGTTCCGGCACCCTTGGCAGACTGACAGGAAATAGAGTGCAAGAACTTAGACAGAGAATCACTACCAGTGTGACAAAGCAAGAGTGCCTAAAATCTAACTGTCACGGCAAAGGTAAACACTGCTTGATCTTAACGTGATAGATTAGATGTTAAGACCCTTTGCAGTGGCGTTGCTAGAGTCTGTGCCACCTGGGGCTCGTTTTGAGTTTGCCTCCCTTCTCCCCTCATAAAATCATGGTCAAATAGGGCCCTCCATACACAGCCCCCCCAACCATTCTTCTGTCCCATTATTTGGCTATTTCTCCCCATTTACTATAAACACTGTACTGTGCATACTGTTTTATGCTTTACTTCTACAGTGATAATTTGGATTTATTCAAAATTTTATAGCACAAATACTGATAGACATCTGCTAAACAAAGCAATACAGTTTCACAATGAAAACAGACTTTCTTCTCTGCCCTTAAAACTCACATTCATTGAAACAGCACTGAAACCCACATTCAAAGAAAATGCATCTGGCCAGTGGCGAATAAAGTTTACCTTTGGGCTGTTTTCAAATCATAGGCCCCTTGCACACATATTTAGGGCCATGCAAACATATATGTGTTCTTTGCTTCACCTTCCCGATTGTATTAAATTATACCTCTTATATAATACAGGACACTTATGAGAACATGGTTTAAATTTATTGTTTTGAACATTCTTCCAGTAAGCAATGAAAAAAAATATATGAACCAATAATGACAAAACTGCCCAATTCAGAACATTTCCATCATAAAGTCTAGTAAAACTTCTGTCATTACAAACCACCAATATCAGTAAATATGCACAATCTCTGCAGATGTAAAAGTCATCTAAATAATTACACATTAAAGAGATCTGTAACTAATGAAGAGGTTGCTGCTAGCAAACAACTTTATATTTCATTATGGCATCTACAAATAAAGTGCCTGTTGCCCTTGAAGAATAAATTGCCTATGTTACATTAAAAAATGATAAGCTGCTAATATTGCAATAGAGAATGGATAGCAGACTGATAACAGATCCATAGTTACTATGTATCTCCTCCAAAGAAGGACATTCTCAGGACTGCAGCATCCACCCCCTTTGAAGTACAACACAGTACAGTAACAGCAATCCATCTTCATACTGGGGGAGTAGAACCCACAGCCTTCTGCATCAAAAGTAAGTATACTACTTGTTGTGCTACTGACAAAGCTTTTAAATACTTTATTACAATAGTGATACGATTTGCTAAACAACAGTTACATGTTGCAAACAGACTTTGCATAAGCAGCACTAAACTTCTCTTCCCCAGAAACTCTCAGGTCCTTGTAAAATGCACTTGACACTCAAGTATATCTCACTTTGCAGCACAAGAAATCTGGAAAAAGCCAACAATTATGGGGGAAGGGGTTCAAAGACCCAAAACCAGGGACACATTTTAAATACTTCTTGTATAATCTTAGAAAGTTGCTAGAATAAAATGTTTTGAGTTACCATGTGTTTCCTGAAAGATAGAAAGAGTAAAACTTTAATGGCAGATAGCTGCAGATATTTGAGGTTATTATTAAGCCAAGTCCTGGTGCTAAAGGCAAGGTCATTGCTCTATGGCAGGTCAAAGATAATTTCAGACATGTTTGTATACTGACCTTGCATTAGTTTAAAGTGCTGTAAGGATATCCATTTGAAATTTCAGGACCTGTTAGAGTGCGAAACCCTTATCCACGTAAAGCACTTACACAACGGAGGCAAAGCTGAAGACAGAATTTATTATATAAACATAAAATTTAACTCTTTTTAGTGGAGTTCATCAGAATACAAGTTTACAAAAAATGTTTTGATTTAAAATACCCTACTACCACAAACTATCGGTCCATAAATGGCCAATGAGTGTAGAAAAATATGGTCATGTGTCACTTAATAAAAATATTTCCATATAAAAAAACCTTTTATACATAACCATTCCTGAAGATAAAAACAAAAAAATTACTTAAAATATTTTTTTCAAATATTTTTCCATTAATATTACATAACCTGTGATTTTCTTTATAATCTATAAGCCTTTTCTTTAAGTGCTGGCATTAAAAAGAGAGTCATTCAAACCAGGTGGGAGATCAGAAGCAAGCCTTAGTTGCCCCTTTAGTTCTTTTTTACTTAGTGTGTTTTCCCAATCTCACCCTCTAAAGTCAATTTGTATTGTATCTAATATACCAAAACTAAACTTCCTAAACCCACTACAACTGAGAGAATGTTTATATAATGCGTTCGTATCCTTCTTATTTTGCATATAAATGTTCATAAATTCTGGTTTTGAATGCTCTTTACATCTTACCTACATAAAAACTACCACAGGGATCACATACTGCCAAATAAACTATTCTTTTAGTAGCACAATTCCCTTTCTTAAAGTAAATGTCGGTACACATATAATTAGTCAAAGTAATGGAAGTACTGGTGTTAATGTAAGGACATTGACTGCAACTGACACATGGCTTAGTGCCAGTTCTTGGCAAGTTAGTTTCCTTAATTTTTTTTATTTTCTAATAAACGTTTGAGGTTTGTACCAATTTTGCTAATAAAAATAGGTTTGTCCCCCACCACTGCACTCACTTCATTACTAGTTTTTAATATATTCCAGTTTTTTTGTATAATATTTCTTACTGCTTGAGACAAGATACCATGTTGAATAATACAAGCCTTATTGAAGTGAGTATTAGCCAATGGGCCACTTTCTGCATTGTTGTTGGAGAAACCAACCCCCAATAGGGGTTTGTATCTTCTCCCCCACTCTTGATGTACCTCATTTAAAATGCCATACAACATTTTTTCCAGATATTGCCTTTCCAATAACATCTCTTTTAATTTATTAAGCTCCATTCTTACATCTTCATATTGTGAGGTCATCTGGACTATCCAAATTCCCTGCCCTTTTCTTTTGTGCTAAAGGATGGCAATTGGAAAAATGTAGATATGAATTGCAAGCAATTGCTTTTTAGGCAGCCACCAGAGTTAAACTCAACAGGGCTTTACTATCTCTAAGCAATTCAGGTCCTATATCCCAGCACAGAAAAAAATAATTTCCTTATTTATACCAATTTTCTCAACCAGTATTTTCTGACAGAGTAGCCTGCAGGGAATTTTTAAAGTCTGTCAACTCATTACACTCCCCAAAAATATGTTCCCAATTACCTCTTCCCCATCACACCTCAAACATTTGCAATCAACCCAAGGAAAACATTCTTTGGAGTCTGCTTGGGGTGTAGACATACCTATGCAAACAATTCCAAGCAACAATCCTAAATCTAGACGTTGCATATTTGGGAGTCATACATGTATCCCCCATTGTTTCTTTGTGAAGTGCTTATCCTGTCTCTCTTTCCAATCCTTTCTAACCTCCTCTGATTGATTCTCATAGTTATCATGCAATATTTTATATGCCCTACTAATTATCCCTTTTTAACAGCAGCTTGTGTTCCAGATTCAACTAAAAACCATACCAGTGCTGGTCTTTCATGTAGGATTCCTCTATTCCTTTCTTGTGGCCTATTCTCTGATATCAGTCCTTGATAAGGAAGGCAGTCTGTAGTCTGCAGTCCAAATGCCTTCTTAGCTTCTTCCCACTCTATTACCTTTCCCTCTCTAATTATTTTCTCCCAATACCTTGGTTCCTTTGCCAGTTTTATTCAGTAAATTATATCCCCCTCCTGCCTATTCTTTGTACATCTAATTGCAGTCATCATATTGGCAGAATCTCCTTTCTCCATTCCCATATTTCCTTGTTGGCTTACTTCTTAGAATACTTTCTGCTACTTTATGAATATTCTGTATGGCTATTGTTATTCTCCTTAAAGATTTGAATCTATAATCCCAGTCACTCCTTATTTCTTGAGCTTCTCCTTGTTTTATTATCGTCCCTTTTCACCTTGAATGATAGCTTTCTGCTTGTGCTAGGTATAGGATCCTTAACTGTGTAGCTGGGAAATACCCTTTCAAACCAGGTAATCCCAAACTACCTTGTTCTTTTGATAGGATCAGCTTATCCCAATTGACTCTTGTCCTCTTCCCCTCCCTGATAAAATTATTCAATTCTTAATTACTATTCGCAGCTTCTCCTCTGGCTAATAAAAATATGCCTAAACTGTGTATAAACCCAAAAACATTTTCACTGCTTTTATCTTGCTATCCATATCCATAAAAAGAGAGCTTCCAGTTTCTTAGTTTTTGTATTATCTTTTGTTTAGTCTCTCCCATGTACCCTTAGCTGCTTTAACATAATCCTTTTCAATCCATACTACTAAGTGCTTCATTTTATCCTGTCCTCATAAACATGGGTATTATTTTTCTTTTGGCTTTTCCCGGTTAGGGGTCGCCACAGCGGAACTCTAGTCCGCTAATGATTGGCAGTAGATTTTTACAGTGCCGAGGTGACAGCTCAACACCCAACCTTCAACGAAGGCACGCCCATTCATGCATGTCTTTCGAATGCTACTCGGCCATGGGGAGGACATGCAGACAACACAGAGAAGGTGCTCCAGCTGAGAATCGAACGGGAGAACCTTTTGCTGTGAGGCGACAATGCTACCACTGCACCACTCATAAACATGGGTATTGCTGAACCAATTTGTGTGTGGGTACATAGTTTACAGCTATTGCCTTTGTTTTATATTCATTCATTTTGTATCCAAAAAAGACTTCAAAAATGTCTTAGAATGTTCCACAACACTGAAATGTCCTTTTTTGGTTTTATCAGGTACAAAGTAATATCATCTGCAAATAAAGACAACTTCTCTTGATTACCATACCATTTATATCCTTGAATTTCTGAGTCCCTTATTTTCTTTGCTAATGGTTCTAAATATAATGCAAATAACAAAGGGGAAAGAGGACACCTCTGCCTGGTTCCTCTGTTCAAACAGAACTTATCAGACAGGACCCCCCCCCCCCCACACACACACTTTAATTTTCACCTTCAATCCCTCATATACCCTCCTAATTAACTCTATTACTGTGTCAGGGAATGCAAATGCCTCCATTGCTTATATATATATATATATAGTGTGTGTGTGTGTGTGTGTGTGTGTATATATATATATATATATATATATATATATATATATATATAAATATATATATATATAAATATATCTATGGGTTCACTACATATGGCCAAAAGTTCATTTGACCTGAGCCCATTTGACTGAGACCATAATACTGAAAGTTAATTTCACAGAAAGCCCATATGACCAAAAACTCATTTGACTAAAAAACAGCACTAGCAGGTATATGCCTATTTCCCCACTGTAGTGTGACCCTAGAGTGAGAATATTAAGTTTGGGTGGTGTGGGGGGCATAGCCCCCCACATAATTGCAGTTTATGCACTATTATATACATGTGTATCCATTAAAAATACATTAAAACATATAACACCAGTACAAAGTTGTTGCAAAATGTGGGGGGCTATGCCCCCCTCACCCCCCCAACTTAATATTCTCACTCCAGGGTCGTGCTACAGTAGGGAAATGGGCATATACCTGCCAGTGCTGTTTTTCGGTCAAATGAGTTTTCGGTCATATGGGCTTCCGGCGAAATGAACATTCTGTAATAAGGTCTCAGTCATATGGGCTTTGGTCAAATGAACTTTCAGTCATATGTAGTGAACCCATATATATATATGAACAAAAGCCAAAACAGAAATCCACACTGCTGTAAATCCAACAAGAAAACGCTGCAGGGTAGAGCTGAGAAAATACGTTGCTCGTCGGTATCTATAACAGGAGTTCTAGTAATGATCAGAAGAAATCTTCTCGTAAAAACTATTTATTCAATAAAATCCAAATGCGATAAAAAACATATACAATAAAAGAATGCTGGAATGCTTTTCAATTATACAAACTGAATTAAGCGCTTTCGACTGGATCCAACAGCCAGTCTTCCTCAGAACTAAAAACACTTAGAAAGTAAGAGCTTATATGCTGTTAAGATCAGCGGTTGAAAACCGTGCCAAACTATAATTTGAATGTATTTCAACATTATTTAAAGAAACAGTTGCTTATTGCTGTTTGAGATCAAACGATTGTTGTCATAACGAAATAAACAATTCCGCTAATGTCTTGCAGACTTATAAGTTAATATTTCAATTCAGTTAGCAACTGATCTATCCACCACATATATTTGTACTTGCATATTAACCCACCATAAAGTTGTTACTACTATGAGATTATCAGCTTGTCAACTACATATAATAAGTAGAAGTTTGATCGTTTGATCTCAAACAGCAATAAGCAACTGTTTCTTTAAATAATGTTGAAATACATTCAAATTATAGTTTGGCGCGGTTTTCAACCGCTGATCTTAACAGCATATAAGCTCTTACTTTCTAAGTGTTTTTAGTTCTGAGGAAGACTGGCTGTTGGATCCAGTCGAAAGCGCTTAATTCAGTTTGTATAATTGAAAAGCATTCCAGCATTCTTTTATTGTATATGTTTTTTATCGCATTTGGATTTTATTGAATAAATAGTTTTTACGAGAAGATTTCTTCTGATCATTACTAGAACTCCTGTTATAGATACCGACGAGCAACGTATTTTCTCAGCTCTACCCTGCAGCGTTTTCTTGTTGGATTTACAGCCATATATATATATATATATATATATATATATATATATATATATATATATATATATATATATAAATATATATATATATGTATATATATATATATATATATATATATATATATATATATATGTAGCTCCCACTGCATTTCACTGTATGGTTACCAGACTGCAGTTTTCCGATACACCACAAGATGGAGCGCCTTTTCGTTTGATATAAGAGAAAGAAATTAAAGTGAAAAGGAGGAGACTGAAACACAGGGTGAAGGAATAAAGAGCCTTGGATTAAAACCAGATTTTTTTCCAGTGTCTAGAACAGGGAAGTGAAGTGGCAGATCGTGGCTGTCCTCCTCTGAAAACCTGGTCAGTGGTGATCTGTGGAATCAGGAGAGAAGTTTGGAACCAGTAGTCCTACGCCTGCATCTGACCAGCAAAGGACAGGAATAGTGTTGGGCCTATTAGAAAGAAGCATATTTGGTTACCAGATGGCTGTTGGGTGATCTCTACACTTCTCAGCAGTGGAAGTGCAGTGCCTGACATCCAGAATATTATCGACGGAGTGGTGAGAGGCTTCGGCCACAATTTTATATTTTCATGAGATTCTTTGGATTACAAATACTGTGCCCCATCATGCTGGCATTAAGACTGTAAGTAGTCACTGGCCAGTGAACAGGGTATAAGAGAGTGTTTTCTCAGTTTGGTTTGATTAAAACTGACCAAGGTTATAGCTGCTGTTAGTATTGCTGCATTATAGAATCTTTACTGCTTAATGACATTGCATCTTTGCGCATATTTGACTAGACCTTTCTTATTGAGTCTGGGTGTGTGTGATTTTACTGTATGTATACCTGATATTGCCTTATTGCTAAACTTTGTGTTGTTGAAATAATGTTTGTTACTGTGCTGTTGCCTGTTGAGACTAGAGTTTCCATCTAGAATAAAATCTGTTATTACTTGCAACCTTGGCGTGTTGGGTGTAAATAGGGGTGTCACCAGAATCAGGTAGGAAGGAACCCGTACACTATTCAGCTACACCTGTGGGTGCGCTACTTTTGGGGGCTCGCCCAGGATTGCCTGCACTACCTAGAACTCCGCCCTATTCCCCTGAATGTGTTTAATGCAACACCAGCAGCAAGATGAACCCAGAAGTAGCCGATAGGTGGTGCAAACAGCACAATGCTCAGTCAGAGCACTGCTTAGTTCTGGTGTGGCCCAGGGTCACAAGGACTGACATACAAATACATCAAATCAAAGAATCCTTACCAGTTTTTTTGCTGTGGATTCTTATTAGACAGCACCATGGACACTACAGAACAGAGCACAATGTCCCTATTAGAATGAAAAATTCCTCTAGTATATGAGCATATACCTTCGAGTGTATCAGTTTCAGGCAAGAATGCAATCTGTGTGCTAATCCCTGAGAAGGGCACTACCCCAGCAACAGAGCAAATACCTGTGGAAGCTATCCAAGTATGTCAGAACCTTACATCAGAAACTGAAGCTTCACTGCCCACAAATTTTATAGGGTCTGAAGTTTTGAATGCTTTGGGAAGTCTTGTAGAAAAATACTTAAAGCCTACACAGCCATTCACTGGGTTTGGGTACCGCAAATTACGTTTCTTCTCTGGCAAACAACCCACACCTCATTGAGAGGAAGATTTTGAATCGTGGATGGATCAGGCTTCACAAGCCCTAGAGGAGAGGGATAACCCAGAAACTCAGAAGAAGCAGTGGATAGCTGAAAGTTTAAAGGGATTAGCTGCGGATACCATACGCAACCTAAGGATGAGTAAACAAGATTGCACAGTCAAGGACTATATAGGAGTACTGCAGGATTTTGGAAGAACAAAAAGGGCTGCTGACCTGTTGTATCAGTTTTAACATACATACTAAGAAGTTGGTGAGAAACTATCTGACAACATTAAGCGATTAGATTAAAAGCTCCACCAGATCATTCTAAAGAAGGGTGGATCCAAAAGTAGCTGACCAAGTACAAATCGGTCAGATTTTACAAGGAGCTCAAACTATGTATCCCATTATGTGGAAACTGAGGATGAGAGATAGGAAAGAGACGCTAACCTATTCTCAATTGGTTAAAGAAGTGTGGGAAGAGGAAGACCTGTTGGAAGCCAAATCTCAGTGTTCAACATCAACTAAAGCAGTGAGTGAACACAAGCAGGAGCCTACAGCAGTGCTTACTACTCAAATGGGAGTCATGGTCCAGAGTGTCGAGAATGTAGAAGTGTCCTATTTGCAGGTGCAGGTGTCCCCCCTAACCAACGCCATAGCTCAAGTTACGAAGGCGCTTTCAGAATTACAGAAAACAGTGGTAACTATAGCTGAAGGGAGGAATACATCTGTTAGAATCTCCATCAAGGGACTCAGGGAAGAAACAAACAAGCCGATGTTCAGAGTTCCTACTGGATTTTTTTTTTGCTGTGGAGATGCAGGGCATATAAAGCGACAGTGTCCAAATGCAGAAAACTTGAAAAAAGTAAATGAGTTATTGCTGGCAAGTGTGATGCAGGGAAACTTCAAAGGGCCTCAGTGACGGAGCCAGCTGAGTGTCCAGTTACAAAAAGCTCCATGAAATCTCACAAGAGAAGTCTCCCTGGATGTCACTTTCCAACCACTTCTTGCAATAGGGGAGAGAAACTACCTGCTGTGCACACTTCTAGCTCATCTGAGGTGAACAACCAAATTGGAAAGCCATCTCAGCAAAAGTCTCAGCATTCTTTAAAATAGCAAAGTAAACCAACTGTACCTCAACAACATGCTGACTGCCATACAGCTGAACAACACTGGAAACAGAAAGTACCTGATGGCCTAGTGGGACTGTCCCCTATCATGCCAGTGAAGATAGAAGGGGTGTACAGTAAAGCACTGTTGGCTACTGGTGCACAAATCACCATTCTGTTCAGAGACTTCTACCAGAAATACTTAAAACATTTGCCAATTGGAAAGATAGAAGACTTAGAGATCTGGCGGCTAAGTGACACGAAGTTCCCTTAAGATGGTTATGTATCACTCAAGTTAGAATTTTCCACCTCAGTTGTTGGGTCAACAGAAGTCTTTGAAACTCTTGCTGTTGTGTGCTCCAGGCCGAAAGGAAAGGATTCAGCATCTATTTTAGTGGGGACAAATACTGACCTCGTCAGAAGAATGCTGATGCCTCAGTTGACCCAGGAACATCCAACATTACATCCACTCCTGAGACCAGACTTTTGCACCCTCCAGAAGGAGAAATATAAAAAATATGAAATTGGTCATGTATGGACCCTTTCTGGGAAAGAACATATAATTCATTCTGGTCAGGTCACCTGCTTGAGGGCCAAAGTGAGGATGTGTGGCAAACAGCTTCCTCTCATCTCATGACAGAAATGGATCCAGAAATAGACTTGCCACCGGGGCTGGAATTAGTCCCAGAAGTGTGGCCTGCTGACAAGCTGAAGCATCCTTATGATACTTTGCCTGTGGGGTTGAAGAATAAAAGAAGTACCCCCATTGTCCTACATTCACAAGCACATTTAGGAAATGTTTATGCTGCCATTCCCTTACCTGCTTCTGTTTTGACAAGAAATGAGAGCAGTGTCGAGTTGAAGCTGGAAGATATTGATCTAGGAGGTGGTCGTATGTCCCCTGAATGGGTAACGAGAGCTAAAGAGCTGTTGATGAAAAAGAACAATTGTTTTTCTACAAGTGAGCTGGATGTGGGCTGTGCAGAAAGTGCAAAACACCAAATAAGATTAATAACAATAAAAAATAAGATTAATAAGAAAAAGAAGACCGGCCTTTCAGGGAACGTCCCAGAAGGGTAGCTCCAGGAGATCTGGAGGACTTGAAAAAAGCACCTGGAAGGACTTAAAGCTGCAGGAATAATTTGAGAGTCAAGAAGTCCATATACCTCTCCCATTGTTGTTGTCAGGAAGAAGAATGGTTCAAATCACATGTGTTGACTATTGTACTCTGAATCAGGGAACCATTCCAGACCAGTACACAACACCCCAGACTGAAGATGCTCTAAATTGTCTGGTGGGCAGTAAGTGGTTCATTGTGCTGGACTTAAGGAGTGGATACTATCAAATACCTATGTACCCAGAAGATAAAGAGAAGACTGCCTTCATCACTCCTTTGGGATTTTTTGAGTTTGATCGCCTACCTCAAGGTTTATCGAATGCACCAGCAACTTTCCATAGAATCATGGAAAGAACAGCTGGAGACATGCATCGCCTGGAAGTCTTAGTCTACCTTGATGACATCATTGTCTTTGGGAAGACTCTAGAGGAGCACGAAGAAAGATTGACAAAAGTATTGGTAGAATTGAGAAGGAAGGACTGAAGTTGTCACTGGACAAATGCAAATTTTTCCATCCTTCAGTGATCTATGTGGGACATGTAGTGTCTGCAAATGGAATATCCACAGATCCTAGCAAAGTTGAAGTTGTGACATCTTGGCCCAGACCCCAAACCATTACAGAGCTGCGATCTTTCCTTCAGTTCTGCAGTTACTATGGAAGGTTTGTGGAAGGATTTTCAAAGATAGCAAGACCACTCAATCAATTGCTCCAAAATGATGAGGAAGCAGTTGAAACAGATGAAGACATCCTTCTGAGTAAGTCTAAGGGACCGAGAGGCTCTAAAGAATTCATCAAGAGTTGCTGAACTCCTGAGTGCAAAGCGGCATTTGAACAGCTTAAATATTGCCTCACACATGCCCCTCTTCTGGCATATGCTGACTCTACAAAGCCATAGACATTACATGTGGATGCTTGCAGAGATGGTTTGGGAGGAGTCTTTTACCAGGAGCATGACAAGAAACTGAGACCTGTGGCTTTTATTAGGCGAAGTTTATCTCCAACAGAAAGGAACTATCCTGCCCACAATTTGGGATTCCTTGTTTTAAAGTAGGCTGTAGTAGACAAACTGCATGACTATCTCTATGGGGCTGAATTTGAAGTTCAGACTGACAACAATCCCCTGACATACATCCAGCCCACTGCAAAGCTAGATGCTACTGGCCACAGATAGATGGCAGCTTTATCCAACTACAACTTCAGTTTACAATATCGGCCAGGACACAGAAATGGAGATGCTGATGGTCTGTCCAGAAGACCTCATGGAGATATACACCCTGATGATGAATGAGTGGAAATTCCAGCACCAGGAGTGAGAGCTATGTGCCAGATTGCAACCTGCTACCAACAAACTGAATGTTGGGCCCAGAGGTTGGGTCTGTCTGCAGAACGCATACCCTAGGCTTACTGTAATCTGATCACCTTACAGGCTTCATTGCTACCAGCTTTATGTAACAGTGACCTTAGGAGAGATCAAAGAGAAGACCCCTTAGGTCAGCTGGGGATAGCTGCTTTAGAGAAGAAACAAGTTAATATGCTTCACACAGATATTCATCCACTGGCAAGACTTTTGGCTAAAGAATGGGATAGACTTGAGATATGAAATGGACTGGTGTACAGGAGAGCTCCTAGTGCAGTTGGCAGTGAAAAATGCAATTGTTGCTTCCTCAGAAGTACCGAGAAGTAGTACTTTGGTCATTGCACGATGAACATGGTCATCTTGGTTATGACAGAACTCTGGGACTTGTATGATACAGATTCTACTGGCCATGCATGAAACAAGATGTTGAAGATTATTGTTGTACATGTTTTTGCTGCATTCAGAGAAAGACTTTGCCCACCACAGCCACCTCATTGGGTTAAATGGAGAGTAGTGGACCCATGGAACTGGTCTGTATAGATTTATTTTGCCTTGAACAGGATGAAGGTGGGATCAGTAATGTGCTGATGGTGACAGACCACTATACCAGATATGCTCAAGCATTTCCAACTTGCGATCAGAAAGCTATTACAGTGGCAAAACTACTAGTTGAGAAGTTCTTTGTACACTACTGCCTCCCAAAAAGGATACATTCTGATCAAGGGTGTGACTTTGAGAGCAAGCTTGTCCATGAACTACTCACTATTTTGGGAATTCAGAAACATTGCACCACTCTCTATCATCCTCAAGGGGATCCTCAGCCTGAGTGTTTCAACAGAACTTTACTAGACATGATGGGAACACTATCTGCTGAGAAGAAGAGTCAATGCAGTAGACATGTGGCCACAGTGGTGCATGCATACAACAGTACTACGAATGATGGTAAAGGATTCTCACCTTACTTCCTAATGTTTGGAAGAGAAGCTCGTCTTCTTGTTGATTTAACTTTTGGAGTCACAGCTGATGATACGTCAGTGCGATCTCATGGCAGTTATGTGGAGAGACTCAAGAAGAACCTCAGACAGGTCTATGAGCTAGATGAAAAATCAACAGGATCATGACATCAGCGAAACAAGACTCACTATGACAAGAAAGTGAAGATATATGACTTGCAACCAGGGGACAGAGTTCTTTTGAGAAACTTGGGCCTGCAAGGAAAGCATAAACTAGCTGACCAATGGGGATCTGAGATCTACATAATTTGTTCTCAGCTACCTAACATCCCTGTCTACAAAGTCTGTGCTGAGGGGAAAGAAGGACCCATCAAATCCTGGCACCGCAACAATTTAATGTCTTTGGCAGAATCAGTGAGACTCATAAATCCGGTACCCAGAATGGCTCAGCGAAAACCTACCTCAGGGAAATCCAGAAGACTAAGGCAGAGAGGAAATATCCTTCTAAATGTTCAAGAGCCTATGAATCCTCCTGATGAAGGAGAGGAGGACGGTGATGATGACTGGGGTGGCAGTGGACTTTTTTATGATTATGTTCGAGACCCCATGGACCGCAATCTCAGTGTAAATGCACCGGAATTCATCCCTTGTCACTTTCAACAGTCCAGCCCCAACAATAAACTGAGTGATGTTGCTGTGCCTCTTGCAGAACCAGATGCTGATGGAGGTCCTGCTATGCAAACTTCGGATAATGGTGCTGAAGACAGCTGTACAGTTATGGAGAAAGAAAGTGAAGTTGTACAAGAGGAAATCTTAGAAGTAGACAATATGCCTACTAAGGAACTGGACATTGAGTGTGATGTGAGTGACCAACCCTCAAAGCAGAATTCCCCAGTTGTCTCATTCGAACCATAGTTTCAGA
>NC_056742.1:337045953-337095953 GCF_019279795.1 Protopterus annectens | reverse complement strand
AAATGAGTCTAGGCCAAAGTTTTCTTATATAGCTGGGAGTCAGTTCCACTTATGGTAGGAGTATCAAAAAATGAGAGAGTTATGGTCAAGAATAATAGCCATATGATAAGAGGTATACTGAGAGGTGTTGGAGCAAATGTGGGATCAAGATGTGTTTTATGTTCCAAGGAGGGGGGGGGTTGGATGGACAGGAAAAGGAATAGGAGAGTCAGGTTTCAGTTAATGTTTGAGTGGATAAATGCAATTAATGAAATTAAAGGAAACAATAAGTAGGAGAAGGTCAGAAAGCAAAAAAGAAGTAGATAAATAACAGATAGATAGATAGATAGATAGAAAGATAGATAGATAGATAGATAGATAGATAGATAGATAGATAGATAGATAGATAGATAGATAGATACATAGAAAGATAGATAGATAGATAGATAGATAGATAGATAGATAGATAGATAGATAGATAGATAGATAGATAGATAGTGGAGCATTGCATACTTTTGCAGTAAAAAAATCTGTTTTCAACCTCACAAAGCAGCTTTAGTCAGATGTAGATTTCTCAACTAAATAGGTATTAAATGTTATGTTGCTGTTTGAAAAGATAATATGAGCACAGAGGACATCCCTTTGTGTTACATTGCATGTTTTCTCCTTTTCTTCTGTCTGTTATGAATGCTGCAACAACTTTCCAGAAAATAACGAGAGAAATTAGTTATACTATGATTTTTAAAACTGATTCTGCGGTTACCAGTACTTGCCAAAAATCCAAATAATTTTTTCACATGCAGTGATATACCAATGCATTGCTTACAAGAACTGGAAATGCTGCTGTCCACACTGCCTCGATTATTTATAGAAGAAAGTTCTCAAATGCTTACAAATGTATACACAATTACTTTGATCATTTTCATGTTAAGTTACTAAATGTTAATTGTAACAGACTGAGTATGCAGATACTGAAAGTAAATTCAGCAAAAGCTGATGTTAATCAAACAGTGTCTTGTAAAGTACTTAATAGATATGTATTAATTACTGTTAGAAAAATATGTATTTAAATATATGTGAAACGCTAGTTTAAAAGCAAGGTAGTTTATAATGCATTTTATTCTATTAATCATATAACAGAAGGGATAAATTCATGTGTAAATGCAAGTAGCTTCTGAAACTGCAGTGTGCTTTGACCCCTGACCCTGCCAGCTGCCAGCTCAGCAAGCTTAATGTTTATGCTTTTCATAAGTGATTATCTGCTGGGTCAGGAAATTAAATGTGTAAATCTTCCGCTCCTTCCTGATGAGATAACTTGTCCTTGTAAATAATTAAATCTTCCTTTCCTGATGTAGTAACTTGCCCTTGTAAGATAAAAACACAGCTGGTGGGAAAGTGAAACAGTGAACAAAGAGGTGAATTTAAAGACTGAATCTGCTATTGTATTCGAACTGATATGAGACCTTTAAGAAGTAACTTTACAAAAAGACATTATGACTGACCAGCTGGATAGCAAGGCCGTATTGTATCTAAAGGAAAAGTTTTTTTAAATGTACTGCATCAGCATTATTAGATGAATAGAATACTGTTAGTAAAAGTGATGTAGATGCCTTGTGACTAACCACGTCAGTAAGGTGGGCATAACTTGAATGCAAACACTATAACATATTCTGTACTTCCTGCATCATGTCAGACAAAATTCTGTACTTGTATGGTTTTTTGCCTCCTGGTGTACACTAGTAAACTTTTGAATCTGAACCTCCTGTGTATTGAATTATTAATTTTAGTAAAAAATCTGTTTTCAACCTCACAAAGCAGCTTTAGTCAGATGTAGATTTCTCAATTAAATATGTATTAAATGTTATGTTGCTGTTTGAAAAGATAATATGAGCACAGAGGACATCCCTTTGTGTTACATTGCATTTTTTCACCTTTTCTTCTGTCTGCTATGAATGCTGCAACAACTTTCCAGAAAATAACAAAAGAAATTAGTTATACTATGACTTTTAAAACTGATTCTGCGGTTACCAGTACTTGCCAAAAATCCAAATAATTTTTTCACATGCAGTGATATACCAATGCATTGCTTACAAGAACTGGAAATGCTGCTGTCCACACTGCCTTGATTATTTATAGAAGAAAGTTCTCAAATGCATACAAATGTATACACAATTACTTTGATCATTTTCATGTCAAGTTACTAAATGTTAATTGTAACAGACTGAGTATGCAGATACTGAAAGTAAATTCAGCAAAATCTGATGTTAATCAAACAGTGTCTTGTAAAGTACTTAATAGATATGTATTAATTACACAAAATAATAAATGTTTTCTATGTCAAAGGTATTGCAAAATTTTTTGGTTGTATTTTTTTTTTTTTTTTTTGCTGATCCTTGTTGACTGTTGAGCCTCACTCCTGCCTTCCCAGTCAGCATGTTCATTTTTCCTAGAAATGAGAACCCCATTACTCAATTACACTTCCTAGGGATAGTCAAAAACTGATTTAGCAGTGCCATAATCCTTCTCAGGGAATTGGGGATTTTTACTACATGGCCCTTCCAGTTTCAATGCCGTTGTCCAGTATATTACAAGTAATTAGCCTGCATTAACTGTACATGAGTGTGCTTCCTTATTTCATGAGAGATGTTCCCTCAACATTCCTGCCCCCATTGAAGGAAAAGTGCCTCCATTAATCCTTGGTCCTCACTAAGGGTTCTGCATGTAGTCCGCAGTCTGAGCATGCTCTCCTTAATCCTCCTCCAAATGGGAGATGAGCAGGTGCTGTCTCATCATTTTTCTTTCTCCCTAACCAACTCCCCCAGTATCCCAGCCTCTAATCTAACCTGACTGGACTGTGGGCTGGGTCATACACAGAGCTTCATTGCTACTTGTCATGGCGCTAGCTGAAACCTTGGTGATAGCATATTTATTAAGCAGGTTTTGGGGAAGGTTGCAGCACCCCACTACAGAACATGCAGGACCAAAGCCCTCTTTCATGAATACGTTATACATTTTTTAGTTTGGAATTTCTGCATATCTGGGCAAAATACAATGTCTTTTGTGACTCATAATATTTCTGATATCCTGCAGCATTTGTTTCTGCTTTGAAGAACTGGAAATATTAATAACATATATTGCTTCTACTTCGTTAGTTTGCAGTTGGATCTAACATTCTATTCTTATTAACTCTGCAGATATGCAGTACACGTGTTCAAATAGTATAATTTTGGTGCTGTGCTATGAGCTGCCTTTAACTGTTCTGTGATTACTTTTGTAAGCATTTCCCATAAAGTTTGAGTACATCTGTAACAACCTAAGCTTTAATAAGTGCAGTCTTCTTGGCTTGCTGAATAATACATTATTTCTGTTGTACTAAGTGTTTAGCGTGAAAAAAACAAAAACACTTAATTTTCAGTAGTCTGCAAAATGACGATCTAGAATTATGTGATACTGTGCCCTAAAACCTGCTTACACTAGTTTGCTGAGGAAAACCTTTTGATGCTTCTTGTTCACATCAGATAAATAATGCCAAGACTGCTTCTAAAGCTGGCCAGCGCTGTGGTGTAGAGGGCTAAAGCCCTAACTATGACCCAAGAGACCTGGTTGTCTGAGACACTGGCAATGAGGGATGGGCATACTCATCTAGGTGGTAAGACTTGTATTGAAGACACTCCCTGAAAGAAGATGTCCATAGAGGGGAGTGGCCTTTGGACATTGCCAATGAACACAAGGGTGGAGGGGATGGGTAAATAAGGGTAGGTCATAAAAATACTTCCTTTCCTCAGCAACAGACGCAGTTTCTGGCACCACCCCATCAGGACATACTTACAGTCCATACCAGCCCCAACTCATTCAAAGTAATCCAGGTTAGGAAAGAGGTGCACTAAGACTTGAAAATTGATGAGGGCTCTGGGAAGGCCAGAAAGAATGAAGCAGAGGTGGAGGAGGAGGGAAAAAAAGATTGCTGTCATAGCTTGGCATTTGTATTTTATAAGTATTGCTGAAATGATTGATTTAAGTGGCACATCCAGCAAAATGTGGATCCCTATTTAAATTTCAGCACTGGAATGTTGAGTGTCAACAAGCCAAAAAAAAAAAAGGCCAAAAACTCAGGAAAACAGTGAATCTCAAAAATTGCTCTTCTCCTTTAAACTTCATTTTTGCAAGGGAGCAAGCCCCCCCCCCCCTTGAAGTTATATATACCAATTCTGAGATTGTCATACCTAGGAAAAAAAAAATATTCCAGAAAATTTCATATTGGAGGCAAATATATAAAAGTTCATTTTTTTCAGCTGTTCAGTTTTCATGTTTTGGGAACTCCCTCTATCAGGTCCTGACACTTCAAATGGTTATGCAAAGGGAATACATTTCAGACTAACATTACAAATTAGTTTAGACATGCAGAATGGAGTAAATGACTTACATGAATCTGAGTGAGTCATTATATCTATCTACTTACTAGAGCAGGCTTTCCTTCCTTTTTGCAACATGACCATATTTTGGGAACCTCCCCCATTCCCTCCTTCCTTTCTTTCTTTTTTGCTCCCTCTATTCTTCAGTATAAAAGTATGGTGTTCTCTGCATGCATGTTCTCTCTGTAAAATAGTACTACAGAGATGAAGCCTTAACTATGATGGATTAATTTGCTTTTGCTAGATCCTTTCCAGTATTTCAAAAACAGGTAGTGCTCAGTTCTGTCAATAACTATTCATCTGTCGATTTAGATTGCCGAATTCTTCACAGAAGAGTACTCACATTCAAGACATCAGCAACATGCTTGCAGAACCACTTCAGTAGCTATTACTTGTCATTGGTTCTGTCTCTCTTTTGTATCAGGTAACCATATAATCTGTGCTCTTGGGTTAGAAAAATAGACTGATACTTAAGAATTTTCCTTGTTCCAAGCATATCTCTCAACCTCCAAGCATTAAAAATTACAGCCCTGACCTTTATAAATCATTACATGGTGTCCAAAACAGGAGCACTTCCTTATTTTTCACAACACAGAAGGACTTTATACTAGGCCCAATACAGAGAGTGGTAGTAAATGTTTGTATGTTCTTTGTTTATGCATTTAATAAAGTATGTACAGGTAATTGGGTCTGGTCTGATTTTATAAGGAACGTTATGCATGTAGGAGGAGCAAGGCTAAATCTAAGGGCCAAAATTATATTGCTATGCATAAATCAGAGTAAGTATGTTCCCATGGAGATTTCAGAAATGTATTAGACTTCTCTGTGTATCCGTGTGCATCCACAGCAGACACTTTTAAATGGTACATCTGTCTGAGCTGATATCTTTTTCTTTACCATGGCTTGTTTTAAAAAGATGGGGTTGTCATAATTGTTAAGTTCTTCACCTCCCATACAAAGGGCACAAAGTTCAATGCTGCCTCCTGGTCAATGCCTGAGTGGAGTTTACATGATCTCCCTGTATGTCTGTGGGGTTCATCTCAAAAACACGCTAGGTGTTCCCACCTGAAACTCACCCAAAAATGGAGATGTACCTCTCAACCTCTTAGAACAAGAAATCCAGACAAAGCTCAAAATAATGGGAGAGGCAAAGGCATAAATAGGGACACATTTTAAATATTATTCTTATAAACTTAGGAAGTTTCTGGAAAAAAAGGTTTTGTGTTACCATACATTTGCTGAAGGATATGAAATCTGAAACTCAAATGTATGTCATTATTTAGTAACGTCAATCCTTAATGATTTGATAGAAAACCACAAATTTTATGCGGAACAGACCAAAAATATGAGGCAAAAATCTGGGCACTCTGCAAAGATCTGTCAGGTTGTAAGACAAAAACAGAAAGATAAAGAATATAGTCATCATAAAGCTTTCTTAAGTGATGCCAGCAACATCTTGCTCACCAGTTCACAGGACACTAAAGGTAGATGGAAGGGGTACTTCCATCAGCTTCTGAATTTGGAAAACAACACAGATGCTGTACTGCCCCAGACACAGCCTACAATGTAAGAAAAAGAAGAGGAAGAGCCTACCATACAAAATGAAGTTAGGAAAAGCAGCAGGCTCAGATGACATCTCAGCAGATATGATCAAGATGTTGGGTGAGATAAGGGAGAAATGGCTCCAGAGTGTACTTGTAGCCATATGGAGAGAATGGAGTATCCCAAAATGACTTGAGAACAAACATTATAGTGTCAGTGTACAAGAACAAAGGACAGATTCACAACTGTGAGCAGTACAGATGTATCAGGCTCCTTTCACACTGCAAAAATGTTTTAAAGTGGATAGCTGATAAATGAATATACTGAGTAGCAAAAAGTTAAGATAAGAAATGAGCAACTCAGATTCAGATCAGGATGCAACACAATCAACCCAATGTTTGCAATGAGATAGATAGTTGGGAAGAGGGTACGAATGAGGAAAGAGTTTGGTTAAGCATTCCTAGACTATGACAAGGTGTCAAGAAAGCTGATTTGGAAAGAGCTGTGATTGTCTGAAGTCTGGGAAACATTAGTAGAATTAGTGCATGCTAATGATAACCCAATGATACAAATATGAACAGTATTCTCATTCACATTGGGGTTCCCAGTAGGATAGAGTGTGCATCAGGGTTCATTCCTGAGCTCACTGCAGTTCATACTGGTGATGGACTACATAAGAAGACAGATCAACAAACTGCTGCATGCCGACTCTGAACATGAACTTCAGCAAATAATTTGAGGATGAAATGAATATCTGAAGGCACATGTGATTAAACTGACTACAAATAGGGCATTTGTAATGGCAGCAAACAGGGGAAATCAGAAGAAGATGAAAATTATGGAACAGGTTAACAACTTTAAGTATCTGGGAGGGGTAGTTGAGGAAACGGTAAGTCTGGGTGAGAATGCCAAAGGTAGAATAAAATGAATGACAAATGAACTGAAAAGACAGGTGTAAAAAACACTGTTGCAATCAGTATGGCACAGAAACCTGGGCAGTGAGGGCAAAACAGTTGAGGAAGCTAGAGGTGATGGAGATGAGGTGCCTGAGGTGGGTGGTAAGATGCCCACTGTGAGACAGATAACGAGAACGTCAAAGCAGAAGCCCAAGTAGCTGTAATTGTAATAAAGGTCAAAAGGATTTGGGCACATGCAGGAAAGCAGAAAACAGTCTGGTGAAGAATAATTGGGACAGACAGAAAGAAGGCAAGAGAAAATTATGACATTCAAAGAGATGGATGGACTGTGTGACAGAAGACCTGTGACAGTCAGATATGAATGTCGAAGAAGGTAGGAAAGTGGCATTGAATAGGAGAAATGGTGACAACTGATGTGATACCCCGACCCCATGTAGAAAATGGGAAAAAGAGGCTTGATGATGATGATTGTTTTTCAAGTATATATCTCTTTGTCCAAAACCAGTCATTGGTCACTTCTAAAAATGTATTTTTAGCTTTTTTTGTCATTATGTTTCTTCTGCATGAACGATCTCTGCAGTATCACTTTCTGCATGGGCATTACTGTTTAAAGGTACTGCCTTTGGCTTGTCAGCTGAAGCAGTGACTTTGTGCTTCTTCTTCTTGAAGGATTGGCTTGTAACACCCCAACCAAAAAAGAATGGTTTCTACAAAGCCTTTTTTATTTTTTAAGAAATTCTACAAACTCTTGACAAAGCTTGTTAGCTGTAATTTCCTTGAGTCTCATGATCATATTATACAGATTGCATCAGATTCCTCTCAGGTATTAACTCTGTTCATGTCACTTCATATTCCTCCTTGAAGACATATTTAAGTGGCTAATAATTTAGCTTTATGTGATTGTTACAGTAGTACCAGTTTCATTTACGCTATTGTGCTAAATAGCAGTTGGTATTTCCAGTTTTTCTGGCTAAGTCACCAGTAGGAACAGGCATATATGTCTATATATATATATATACACACACACACACACACATATATATATATATATATATATATATATATATATATATATATATATATATATATATATATATATATATGTATATATATATATATATATATATATATATATATATATATATGTGTGTGTGTGTGTCCTTCAGTGAATACACAGGGTACAGTAAAAATTAATATGAACAGGCATTCCTAATCCCCTGTTTCTAAGATGCTGCGGTGGTTGGCTGGCCATTCTACTGTGGTGAAACAGACTCCATTCCACATTACTTTTGCTGACCAGATACACATGCTGGATGTCTTTGCTTCAGGCTAGGTAACTTCATTTGATCCCCTTTAGTTTTTTCCTGTGTTATTTTATTTATTTGTTGACCAGGATAGTCAAGCTAAGAAGTCCCATTTTCACTGGAGTGTTGGTAAGCCATTCCATGATACAGAGTAAACATACCCCCGTATTTACAAAACTTCTGTGCAGGACTAGCTTAGTCCTCCAAGGAAGCGCCCATTTAGGAGCAAGACAGCAGCGAGCCATGCATATTAATAAGGCGCACTGCCCGAGCTCCAAGGCTTACATGGAGCGTATACGAGTGCAGGGGGTGTGTCTGAGAGCAGAGCCCTCAGAATAAACATCCCCAATATGTAGAACAGCAGAAAGTGGTAAGAAATGAGCGAGACCACTGGTAGGTCTCCTCATAACCCCGCCAACAATCCCTCATGTGTACAACAGCAACAGTACATAGAAATTAAAAGAAGAAACCCTTTTATTTTTTTAAAATTCGAGTACAGCTAACCGTAGGTGCGCAGGTGTGCCTATTGCTCAGTTACGGTTATAGCAGCTTAAAAGGCTGAAGAGGATAACAAGGAAGATATATGCAAATGAAGCAGCACGGCAATAGTGTAGTGGGCAGAGCATTTGCCTAACTTGCAGGCATTCCTAGTTTGAGTCCCACTGCAGCGCAGTCTATTTTAGATGGCAAAGCACGTTATAACCAATATTTTTGTTGCAAAACCCACTAAAAAGCATATATTTATGAACTGGAGTACTGCAGGAAATGCACATGTGAAGTGTCAGTGGCATAATGAATAAAGCACTAGTAAGCAGGTTTAAGCACAAATAAGCAGTAGTAAGCATAGATAAGCAAAAGTATGCGTGTTTAAGTGTGTTTGCACGGGGGTAAGCACTGCCAACAGAGGTTAAGCAATGTAGAAGCTAACTGAGTGTAAGACACTGTAACCGGAAGTAGGCACTGCTTACCTCCACGCAAACCCATGCAAACCCATTTACAACTGCTTTAAAGTGCCTTAATCACTCTGTATCCAATGGCCCATGTTCTACCAGCAACAAAATAAACAGCTCCTGCAAGACTCAAACCCAGGACCCTACACACTATAGACAAAGTGATTTACCACTATGTCATGCCAGATATATATACATCTGATGTTTTTAGAAACATATCATCTAGTCCAGTCATGCAACAGTACAGAGAATGTATACCAACATCTAGATGTGTGTGTAAATATATTAATATCTAAACAGATACAGCATATCCATATATATATATATATATATATATATATATATATATATATATATACACACACACACACACACACACACACACACACACACACACACACATATAAATTTCTAGAAATATATACATATATATTAATATATATGAACATATGGGATTGGGATCTGGACACATGCTCAACTAGCATATGTCCGAATCACAAAACATCGAACACACATACACGAAAGCGCTTAACACAGACAAGCGCTTCCATGTAAGTGTGCCTGTTTCATAGATCGGACTACAGTGTGGGTAAGGGAAAATTCTCTTTTCCCCACTGTAGTGCGATCTTGGAGTGAGAATAATAAAGTAGGGGGTGTGGGGGGTGCAGGGGGGTGAAGCCCCCTGCAGAAACGTAGATTGTTTTTTTAACTACACATACACGGAAGCGCTTTTTGATGTTAAGAGCTTTCGTGTATGTGTGTTTGATGTTTTGTGATTCGGACATATGCTAGTCGAGCATGTGTCCTAGACCCGAACATATATACATGCAAATGCCTACATCGACACATATATGTGTCTACGGTTCCCCTTCAGAAGGTCGAATGGCTGAAATCTCGAAATGGATATGACCGAAGTCATATGCTCAAATTTCAGAAGCTTGACCTTCTGAAAGGGGAAAAAAAACCACAACAAAACACAAAACAATATTTCTGCAAGGGGGCAAGCCCCCCCTGCACCCCCCACTCCCCCGCTACTTATTTATTCGAACTCCAAGATTGCACTACAGCACAGAAAGGGAAATCTCCCATTCTGTGCTGTATGCCGATCCCCATTCAGAAGGTCGAGCTTCTGAAATTTCGAGCATATGGTCTTGACCATATGCATTTTGAGATTTCAGCTGTTCGACCTTCTGAAGGGAAACCGTGTCTACACCTATATGTCTACATATACACAGCAAGTTACATATGTGTACGCATATATATATCTAAGTAGGTATATAAGGACATAGTTTTATATATATATGTAAGCAGATATATATATATATATATATATATATATATATATATATATATATATATATATATATATATATATATATATATATATATATATATATAGGTATATATGGCCATACATTTGTAGATAGTAAAGGTAGATTAACAAAAACAAATATGTCCACATGCACCATTAATGGGGTTGAGAGGCCCCACACCCTATATGTCTTGTACGAATAGGCATACCCCTCATAGACAAATATGTCTGCCATGCAATACACTACCAAGTGTTGCAGATCCTATAACCAGGACCTGACACGACATGGGCACAAGATGTTAACAGTACTACATCCTACCTGTATGATGTCAGGCTGGTAATGGTGACATATCATGCAGTACAATCTGCCTCCCATAGGAAATGTAAAATGTGGAAGCTATGAACATCCCCAGGATACAGATACACAGACAGAGATATGCAGATACAGATATACACACACACACACACACACACACACACACATATATATATATATATATATATATATATATATATATATATATATATATATATATATATATATTTACATGTGACTACACATACACACGCAGATATATATATATATATATATATATATATATATATATATATATATACAGTAAGATACATATGTAGAAGGTGCACACAATATAGAACAACCGTTATGCCTACAGTTAACACCTGAACAACTGGACACTGCATGGGCCACCCATACAAATGAAAATTGTTGCCTGCAACATATACCCACAGAGAGGTCATAGGAAAAATCACCACACACAGGTTTGCAGAAATGGAAAACCTTTAATTGTGTACTATTACAGTTCTATATGCCATGTCATATAGCTGATCAGACACTGACATCCATATAAACAGAGTAATGCAACTGTGAAACAGTTATACTAAACTGGAAATTGTCCACTCTTATTAAGCATCTGTTGGGTTGTTTGTTTATGATAACTTGTTGCAGTTAAACTCTTTTTTTCTAGTGGCTCCTTTAGCTGTTTAAAACTTTCATTTAAAGGCTCACTGCTGCTTTTCAGTTGTGAGTAACATTTCTGCAGTTTGTTCTAAGTAGTGGGGATATTTGTAGCATTTCCATATTCAGGCTTGTATTTGGGCCTAGTGTTTGTGGAGGCTGTGTGTCAGAGCACATAATTCAGGGACATCTTGTTTTAGCCAAAGCCATCAGGCATTTCAGTGAGAGAGAATTGTTTTTTTTTTTTTCAAAACAGGTTTATTGTTTTAACATATAAGAGAAATATCATAACAATTTTATACAAGTAATTAAAAATAGGTATTATTATAATATTCAACAAAACAACTGAAATATTTACAAAGACATCCACTACAATCAGATCAATTAATTAAACTAAAATACTGTGCTATTGAAATTAGAATTTTTTTAACAAACTTTGTAAATTATCCCATACAATATAATATGATGTTTTTCTAGTTGTTCTCATTCTAATTGTGCTTATTTCCATATGGCACATTATATTCATAATATTTTTAAATTCATTGAACGAAGGAGGTGTATCTGAAATCCAATTTCTAGTTATTATTTTCCTGGCCACTGCTAGGATAGACCATAACAAGGGAAGCTTAATCTTTTTAACACATTGAGGTACAGGTGTGTTGAATAATATAAGAGACTTAAAAATAATGAAATTATCTGTAAAAAGAGCCTGCAAGAATTCATTAATTGACTTCCAGTATTCTTTCAACTTCATACAGTCATAAAACATATGAGCCCAGTCAGCATTAATTTCTACATTACATCTCTTACATAGATTATCTTTATTATTTATTTTATTCATCATCAAAGGTGTATAAAAGATCTATGTAAAATTTCCATGTATAAAGTCTCCAGACAATGGAAGATGTAGTTCTATAAGCAGATTCCAATATATATTGTTTATCTTGTTGAGTTGGTGGGTCCCCATTAATAGAGGTGAAATAATTCCAGTATGAATCTACACTGTAAAAAGTTTCTTGTCTGATAATTTTATGTATATATGAAAGTTTACCTTTATCAGAAACTTTATGCTGTAAATTTAATATCAAGTAATCAATCAGTTTTGGAATAGATTCTTTAACTGTTATAGACATTAGATCTATTCTATCAATGAGATGTTGTCTAAAGATCTGAACCTCTAACCAGCAAGTTTCTCTTAGATCAAATTCTTGTTTTAAGAAATCTAGATTTTTAACTTTATTATCAGATATCAGCTGATACCAGTACTTTAGATCATTATCTATAGCTAAATGAGCTCCTTCAGAAGTAGATGACATAAGCATACCCTGAGTATACATTATAGGGAATACAATAAAATTCCATTCCCTATACTTAGGGTGCATGAATATAAAGTTACGATAACTAATAATAATATTTAATGGGTAACAAACCATATGTTTAGGTGTAATAGGTGAAGTACAAAATTCCTTTAGCAACCACAACATGGAGTTATTTACAATCATATTTTTATGTGTTAAGGAGATTTTCATGAAGTGCATACTAATTAGCTCCCAATAATCTTTCCATTTTGCGATATATGACTGATCTATTAATAAAGTAATAACTTTTATAATAGAAGAGATAATATATAAATTAAAGTCTGGAAAAGAAATACCCCCTTGAGACCAGCTATTAGTATGTTTCTTTAATGCAATCCTAGGTCTATTAGGTGCCCATAAGAAATGTAACATTAGTGTATTCAGTTTCTTGATAATTATTTTTGTAGGTGAAAGTATTATTGATTGTATTAAGTATAAAATCTTGGGGAATATTATCATTTTAATAATTGTAAGTCTCTCCTCCATAGTAAAAAACATATTATTCCAGGTATTAAAAAATTTTGTATATTAAGAAAACAGGTATTATAGTTATTATATATAATAGATTTAATATCTTTAGATAGTATTATACCTAAATAAGTTATCTGACCTGAATTGGGTACATATTTAGTAAAATCACTAATGAGAATATTTTTTCGTGTATATATAGGTAGTATTTTAGTTTTTTCTTCATTGAATATTAAACCAGAAATACTTTTAAAATGCATCATTTTATCAAATAAAGACTGCATAGAAGAATTAGATCCTGCTGATGTAATTAGAACATCATCTGCAAAAGTTGAATTTTTGATGTTGTATTTTCGTCTATTTCAAAACCCTCTATGTCAGTACTGTTTCTAATCAAATTAGCCCAAGGCTCCATTACTAAAGTGAATAATAGTGGAGAAAGTGGACATCCATGCTTTGTACCTTTAAGAATGGGTATTTTTGTGAAACATATGTTCCTACCTTAATATAAGCCAGCGTTCCTTTGTATAAATGCTCAATTAAATTTACAAATGCATCAGAGAAGTTTGTGCATTTCAGTAAGGTAAACAGATAGTCCCAACTTACTGAATCAAATGCTGAACCTATATCAAGACTAATAAGTGTTAAATCTTTCTTTTCCTATTTGCAAAATCAATTAATGTTAAAGTTCTTCTTATATTATCAAAAGTATTTCTATTTACAATGAAGACCGTCTGTTATATATCTATAATGCCGGGATGATTGTCTTCAATCTATCAGCAAAAATACTCATAAACATTTTATAATCAACATTAAGTAATGAGATGGGTCGATATGAAGAACATCTAGTTGGATCTTTATTAGGTTTTAAAATTGGTGAAATAAATGTATATTGCCAAGATGGGGGTTATTAACTCAGTTTGGGCCAAAATAAAAACCTTATGTATTAATGAATATGTAGTTTTAGAAAGGATTTTATATATCTCTGGTATAATACCATCATTACCCGGTGCTTTGTTTGATTTAAGCTTATTTATTTGTGTAATAACTTCTGTATATGAAATACTCTTGTCCAATAGTTTAATCTGTTGTTTATTAAGCTTTTTATTCATGTTTGTGGTTATAAACTCCTTTATTTTATCTTTAGGTTCCATGTTAATGTTGTTATGGTAAATCTTGTGAAAGTGATTTCTAAATTCATCCAGTATTTCTGGTATACTAGAAACATTCTTCTTTTCCTTAGAGAAAAGATTTCTTTGATATGGTTTTGTTTATTCAATCTTTTTGTTTTATTTTTAAGTCTATGTAAGTATTTGGGGCTTATTGAATAAGACAAAAACTTGTATTTCTCTAAAGTTATTTTAACTTTATGAGTTAAAATTTCTTTGTATTTCTCATTTAGTTTGTTTATTTCTTCAATAACTTTCTTGTCCATAATATTTTCTTTATTATTATGTTTATAAGAGTCTAATTTACTTTGAATATCTAACAATTCCTTATCCCAAGATTTCCTTTTATTATTATACCATCTGATACTTTGTCCATATAGATATGATTTTAAGGCATCCCAAACATAGACAATGGAGACTTCAGGAGTATTATTTATGTCTAGAAAATGTTGTACTTCTGAAAGTATATATTCTTTATAGTCTTTTAGCTGAGTTAAGTATGCTGGTATCCTTTTGATCTGAACATTATGAGTATTTTTATCATGAATTCAAAACAATTGAGTTATGATCAGATATAGGACATGAAATGATTTTGGAATTAATTAAATCTGTTACCATCTGGTTAGAAATAAAGACCCTATCTATTTTTGAATAAGTTTTGTATCTGTTAGAAAAAAAGGTGTATGGTAATGATTTTGAATCTATCTGATTATTAATATCATTCAAATGATAAGAATTAGCAAAATCATTTAAATGTTTTGCATTAGATGTAATTCTTCTTTTCCTTATAGTGGTAGCATCACTTTCATGTAGTATACAATTAAAATCACCAGCTAAAATAATATCCCCTATAGAGAATGATATGATCTTATCAATATGATGTTTCACTGTATTAATACCAATTCCAGGTATCCAATATACATTAATTAAAGTGTAAGTCTTCCCATTAATTTGTATTGTAACCATACAAAACATTCCTTTGTCATCCTGATAAGACTTAATGGTTTTAGGAATGGGCGTACTTTTATTCCATAAAATAGCCACTCCTCTTTTTTTCTGAGTGTGCTCTGAACTAACCAATACTGTATACTTATTAGTGGCTAGTTTATCAATATCTTTTTTCAAGAGATGGGTTTCTTGCAGGAAGACTAGATTGGCCTTGTGTAAATTAATGTATCTTATTAGGCTTGCCCTTTTACACGGGTTATTCAATCCATTGATGTTTAAAGAAATTCCTTTTAAAGATGTCATTTGGCATTTTTAAAACTCAAGAATCTTATGATCGAAATAACAAATAACAAGATAAATAATGTTACATCTCCTCTTTTAGGTGTACCTTTAAATATAGCTGTATTTATTAAATCTCTTATGGGATTTTGTATAGGATTCAATTTTGTTTGTAGTGACAATGAGTGTACAAAATATATTGTGGATGTCAAAACTATATACATATAACAATGAACAAGTGAAAATAATGTAAGGATTAAACCTTGCATCCAGCCTGGAGTTGAAAACTCCAACTTAGAGTAGTATTTACTACTCAAGTTAACCCCTACCCTAAGCAGCAGTACCTCAGCTACCACCTTATCAATTTAATACTAGTTATATTTAACTGAGGTTAACAGTTTTCAATTCAATTATCTATCAAGACAAAACTACACATTTGGTAAAACAGCATCATATAAACTAAAATAAACTTTTTTTTTTTTAAACTCTTCATACTACTATATAGATCTATGTAATATATAACACTTGTATTCAAATAGCATTCAAATAATCTTGATGTTAGAAATCAAGAGGAGAGAAAATTAGGTTCTAACATTCATTTAAATCAAAAACTTTGGCTAATATGATTCAGACATTACATATATTAAGATGCATCTATTTTCTGTCATGTGAATACTATTAACAGCTTCCAAAAAAAAAAAATCTTGAATTGTTTGTATATGAGCATTTACTTAAACTCATTATTGTCAATAGAGTAAAATATTGTATTCATAAAAATTATTATAAATCATATTGCATAGTTATGCAAATTCTCAGAAACACTTGCATTATTAAAAAAAAAGCCATCACACACATACACACAGACACACACACACATACATACACACACACATACACATACACACACACACACACACACACATATATATATATATATATATATATATATATATATATATATATATATATATATATATATATATATATATATATATATATCTGATCTCACTGAGTTATGTCCTTGTTGAGCACTATCCTACTTGCTGTCCCTAGAATAAATCTGTCTGCTTTATAGAAAATAATGCACAGCAAACACATTTTAGTAACCAGATTTTACAATCATGCTAACCTACTGCTTTAAAATATATCACATGACATTTCTTCCAGAATAGAATTATAAAATTGTTTATGCTTGTCAATCAGATGAATTAAATGAATTATAATAAAGTATATGTTTGGAACAGAAGTTTTTAACACAGATTATTATGCTGCTGTTAAGTAGATTTTCAAAAACATTTAAATAAATGTTTCATTTTCTATGCCTTCTAAAATAAGACATTTACTTACTGCAAGAAACTACATCATTTAAACTCATTATAACTGACATATTTTATGAATAGAGTATTTTTCCTGAATCTGTGGTGTGTCAGTATGATAACTAGGTCAGAGGTTATACTAACTGCTTTCAGTTTCTCTGTGAGAATTCTGTGAGTTGAAGCTTTTGAAGTAGTTCATGGACACTGTGCATGAGACAGCCCACATCCCAGATTGTCTCCCTTAACATTTTGGCGGGAAACTTATTAAAACTTGTGGCAAACATTCATTTTGTCAATAGAGTAATATATTGTATTCATAGAAATTATTATAAATCATATTGGATAGTTATGCAGATTCTCAGAAACACTTGCATTATTATATATATAAAAAAAAGCCATCACACTCACACACACACATGCATACACACACACACACACACACACACACACACACACACACACACACACACACACACACACACACACACACACACACACATATATATATATATATGATCTCACTGAGTTGTGTCTTTGCTGAGCACTATCCTACTTGCTGTCCCTAGAATAAATCTGTCTGCTTTATACAAAATAATGCACAGCAAACACATTTTAGTAACCAGATTTTACAATCATGCTAACCTACTGCTTTAAAATATATCACATGACATTTCTTCCAGAATAGAGTTATAAGATTATTTATGCTTGTCAATCAGATGAATTAAATGAGTTATAGTAAAGTATATGTTTGGAACACAAATTTTTAACACAGATTATTATGCTGCTGTTAAGTAGATTTTCAAAAACATTTAAATAAATGTTTCATTTTCTATGCCTTCTAAAATAAGACATTTACTTACTACAAGAAACTACATCATTTAGACTCATTATAACTGGCATATTTTATGAATAGAGTATTTTTCCTGAATCTGTGGTGTGTCAGTGTGATAACTATGTCAAAGGTTATACTAACTGCTTTCAGTTTCTCTGTGAGAATTCTGTGAGTTGAAGTTTTGAAGTAGTTCATGGACACTGTGCATGAGACAGCCCACATCTCAGATTGTCTCTCTTAACATTTTGGCGGAAACTTATTAAAAACTAGTGACAAACATTCATTTAGTAGTGTAAATGCATGTAAACATGACAAAACCTTCACAATGTATTCCACAGACCATTACAGCCTCTTACTTCTTTTCAGAAAGAGAAACAAATTGAATCACAGCTTGCCATTAAATCTTCAGATATTTTGACTGGTTATGAAACAAAACATTATAACTGACATATTTTATGAATAGAGTATTTTCCTGAATCTGTGGTGTGTCAGTGTGATAACTATGTCAAAGGTTATACTAACTGCTTTTAGTTTCTCTGTGAGAATTCTGTGAGCTGAAGCTTCTGAAGTAACTCATGAACACTGTGCATGAGACAGCCCACATCTCAGATTGTCTCTCTTAACATTTTGGCGGGAAACTTATTAAAAACTAGTGACAAACATTCATTTAGCAGTGTAAATGCATCTAAACATTACAAAACCTTCACAATGTATTCCACAGATCATTACAGCCTCTATGTAAGTGTAATTAAGCCCAAAAATACCAACAAGCAATAAAACTCAACATTCTTCTCCCAACTCAATTTTCATACAAATCCTATTATTCACTGTGCCCACACAATCAAAAGCATTTCTATATATTAATAAAGAAAAGAAAAAGAGAGTAGAAAATAAAAGGGAGTGAGGCAGAAATAAAAAAATGTAAGAGAAAGCTGTAAGAAGTATATACAATGGAATGTTACTTACTGTTTATATTAATAGAGTTAAAAATAAAACATATTATTTACTCTTATTTAGTTCTGATTATTATTAGTTAAAGCATAACAGATTATTTACAAACAAGCATAAGCAGTATAATCAAGAAAGTATAATTAGAAATAGCATTTAAAGAACTTATAAAACTTTTACAAGGAATAAATATGTTATTATTCTATTAATGATATTTTCATTACTGTTCTCTCCCTGCCCTCCCCACCCTTTACCCACTACATAATCTAAATAGAATGTCATTGTTTAAACAAAGAAAATAATAAAAGGAGAAGGAAAAAAAGATAAAGATAAAAAATGTATCAAATTACTAACCTTACTTCTTTTCAGAAAGAGAAACAAATTGAATCACAGCTTGCCATTAAATCTTCAGGTATTTTGACTGGTTATGAAACAAAACATTTCTTTGCACATAGAGAATAACTTTGATTAAATATTTTCCAAAATATTTGTGGCTTTCTGGAAATGCAGGAACTATATTCAAAAAGATTAATAATGAACTAAAATGATGAGAGAGAAAAACATATAACAAATCATTTGTTTTTTCGTCTCTTCTTCTTCTCTGAAGTCTTCCATGAAGCTTCAGTTGCCAATCTCTTTAATGAAGAACTAGCCCATTCCATTTCTTCTATTTTACCCAAAATCCTTTTTTCTTTGACAAACAGTAAAGCAGAGTCTAAATCATCGAAAACCTTAGGACCATCAGGAAGGAAGATTTTAAGCTTGGCAGGAAACAGAAGGTATGTTTTAAACTGTGCTTTTTTAAGCTCCCTTATTAGTGGCAGAAAAACTTTTCTTTTAGCTATTACCATGGAAGAATAGTCATTGTCAAAACACACAGTTGTCTCATTAATCTTAACAGGAGCTTTAGCCCAAGCAGATTTAAGAACCATCTCTTTATCAAAAGATGATATAAATCTAACTATAACTGATCTAGGATATTTTTTGTTAGAGTTAGTATTAGCTATAGATCTATGTGCTCTTGGCATAGCAAAAGAGAATGCTTCTGGTAAGTCTAAAGTTTTAGGGAGCCAAGTTGTTAAAAAAGAAGTAATATTGTTACCTTCAATATTTTCTGGCAGTCCAAAAATCCTAATGTTATTGCGCCTAGATCTATTTTCCAGGTCATCCAGCTTTGTTTGTAAATGTGTATTTTGTTTCAGCAGAAACTCAGTGTTGATTTCCTCTTCTTGGATTCTATTTTCCATGTCATTCACAGCTTCTTCCATGCCTGTCATCTGGATCTTCTGTTGTTGCAGGTCTGTATGTAACAGGTGTATTTGTTTTGTAGTTTTTTCTATGAAGGTGTCTATTTTAGTATCCATTTTATCCATTTTATCAGTAAGTTGCTGGATTATAATTATCAGAGACTGAAGTTCTTTCTTGATGCTGGAGTCTTGAGAATTTGTCTTACTGGAACTCATTTCAGACTGATAAACTGACAGGAAAATTTCCACAGTGATTTCTGACAGGAATATTGTTAAGATTTCCTTTCTTTTTTAGATATAGTTCAAGAACTATATAAAACAAACGTATTTAGAAAGAAAATTACTTCAAAAATTAATTTTTTAAGTAATTAATTCCTGTCAGTGTAATGAAATTGGTGGAGCTGAAGAAATCTGCTGCTATCCTGTGTTCATCCTTGGCCACGCCCCCCAGAGAGAATTGTTTGAGGTCATTGGCTGACTGAGGTCTCCTGGACTACAGCTTAGACTAAGCGCCTCATTGGTTCTTTTGAGATTTCTTTCTTAGAAGCTGTCTCAGGTTTCAACTTTCTGTTACCTAAGAAGCTCAGTTGTAAGTGTTCAGCCATTTTACAGTGAGCTAATCGAAGGAAGGACACTCAGCAAACTCGGAGCTACAATATATAACATTAAGTATCCTGTTTTTTGTTTATTTTGTTCTTTATTTCTTTGTTGTTTATAGCACTTTGTGTACTGTGTATTTTTCTAGCTAGTTTCACTGTGTGTGAGGTATTAACTGGAAATTGTCCACTCTTATTAAGCATCTATTGGGTTGTTTGTTTATGATAACTTGTTGCAGTTAAACTCTTTTTTTCTAGTGGCTCCTTTAGCTGTTTAAAACTTTCATTTAAAGGCTCACTGCTGCATTTCAGCTGTGAGTAACATTTCTGCAGTTTGTTTCCCACCCTCACTCCTTGTTGGTATAGTGTTTTTATAGTTGGTGGCTTTGCAGTTGCCCGCCCCTAGTGTAAATTTGATCTGGGACCCTCCTCCCAGTCTAGTGTCATTACCTCATTCTACCCAGTACAGGGAGAGCATTTGAGAAGGCCAATCAGTTTAGTTTCTGCTACTCCTTTCTCTCTTTCCAAAAAAAAAAAAATAAAATTATCTGCTTTTACTGTATTTGTGTTTTTTCCTACTTTATTTTGCTTTTGCGTCATCTTAAAAGTACTCAGTTGTATTTATTACTGCTTGGTGTAACTCATTGTAAGCCTTTTAGTTTAAGCACCTGGGCTTCAGACCAGTTTTACATTAGGAAGGTTTGTGGTCTGCACTGTAGTGGCAGAACAGGTAGCTTACATCCTTCTAAGTTGGGAGCTGCTGATTGAGGGCTCAGTGTCTGTTATTCTAAAAGTGTATTAATTCTGGTTTAAGCACTTTGGCTTGAGGCCAGTTATTTTACATTAAGATGGTTCGTGTTCTGCACTCTTGTGGGAGGAGAGGCTGGACTCTGTCCTTCTGAGCTGGGAATTTCTGGTTAAAGCTTATAGTGCCTGCATATTTGAACTGCTTCTTACTGAAATTGGTACACCTCGTTTGCTGTAGCATAGACTAGATCCAGGCCTGCTGAATCTAGCTTTGTTTGTATAACTTGAACACTAATCCTGGCATTCTTTAAAGTATTCAGTTGTATTTATTACTGCTGGTAGTAACTTGATTAAAGTGTAGCTATAATTTCTAAGTCTTTTGGATTAAGCACTTGGGCTTCAGACCAGTTGTTTTACATTAGGAAGGTTTGTGGCCTGCACTGTGGTGGCAGGACAGGTAGCTTACATCCTTCTAAGTTGGGAACTGCTGATTGAGAGCTCAGTGTCTGTTATTTTAAAAGTGTATTAGTTCTGGTTTAAGCACTTGGGCTTCAGGCCAGTTATTTTACGTTAAGAAGGATTGCGGTCTGCACTCTTGTGGGAGGAGAGGCTGGACTCTGCCCTTCTGAGCAGGGAATTTCTGGTTAAAGGCTTATAGTGCCTGCATATTCTAACTGTTTCTTACTGAAATTGGTACACCTTGTTTGCTGTAGCATAGACTAGATCCAGGCCTGCTGAATCTAGCTTTATTTGTATGCTTGTTGTTTGTTTATTTCCTGAAATGCTAATTCCACCTAAAACGGCCTTTTAGCACTTCTGTGGATCCCTAGTGATATCTGCATTGCTTACTGTACTTATTTCCTTGTTTCACTTGAAAGAAAGTTACTGTTTGTCATTTTTGCATTTAAGTTACCTGTAACACATTGCATTTAAGTTACCTGGCACTTGCTCACTAAAGCAATTATGTAAGTCAGCTCTAAAAAATTAAAAGCACTACACCCTCACAAACTCCCCTTGAGTACCTTGTTCCCCATTGCCCCTTTTTTCAATTATAAAGGAATTCCCAGTACTATTCTAGCATATCCAAAGGTCAGTTGTCAATCTCCTCTCCGGTCCAGCTGGTGAATCTGGGAATCTTGAGACAATGTTACAACTGCCTCATGTACACAGACAACCCTCTCCTCCTCCCAACAAATTCCAACACATGTGAGAGATGCAACCATATAGTCAAACTGGAGGCTAAGCTCTCTCAACTCAGTACTTGCATAACCAGTCAGGAGGAGAAGGAAACCACACTCACTACAATTCCAGTCTCACATAGACCTACCACGACAACAAACCAAACACATAAACACACAAAAACATACTCGGAGGCTCTAAATAAAAATCTGCCTAAGCAGCAGAGACCTCCAAAGCAGACACCCAAGCAACCGCTACCCCAAAACAAAACACGTGCAACACATAGCTCACAAAGCCAGTGTGCCAAACAGTCACAGCCCTTAAGGCTAAACAACACACCTGATACACTTGTAATAGGTGACTCTATCGTCAGGCACACTGACGTCCAGCTCACCAGGCTGAACAAGGAGAAGGTCACGGTGAGCTGCCTGTCGGGCGCTAGGATCCGCCACATAACACAAGCACTCAGGTCACTCCAAGGCAAGTATAAATATGACTCAGTCATTATCCATGCTGGTGTGAATGACCTGAGACATACCTCCCTGGACTACATGAAAAGAGACATAGAGGAGCTCTCTGAGCATGTAGCCCAGGCCGGTATGACCCTGACCTTGAGTAGCATCTTACCCTCACCAAGAATGATGCCACAATATGAAAACAAGATGATCAATTTCAACAATTGGCTTAAGTGTTGGTGTCATTCAAAGGGGATCCAATGCCAGTCAGCCTGGGATGACATGCTCGACAAACCACGATGCTTCGCTAGGGACGGCTTGCACCTGTCACCCCTGGGCTTTCGGATATTGGCAAAGGCTCTTGCTACCCCCATAGTGCCTTTTTTAGGCAAGGCTCAAAAGACAAACCCACCTCCATAGGTATCACAAGGGATAAGAAACTAAGAGTAATGCTACTCAACGCCAGAAGTCTAAACCTCAAGATGCACGCACTCGAAACTCTCCTTAGCATGGAGAACATCGATATCTGTGCAGTAACAGAAATCTGGTTCAAGGCTCCTGAGAGCACCCCAGCACTACCAGGTTATACCTCATACCATGCTTTTCGGCCCCAAAACTTGGACCGAACCACAAAAGGAGGGGAGTATCAATATTCCAAAGATACCCACACCTCCAGGTTGGTGGCACAGCACGAAGCATCAGAGACTATCCATGTGCAACTAACTGTGGGTAAAACTGCCTTCCAGTTTATAGCCTGATACAGACCACCCTCCCAAACACAGGAACCCCACTTGGCCTTCCTGAGAATACTGGAAAATATGAAGGTCTCTCCAAACACCATTATACTGGGTGACTTCAACTACCCAAACATAGACTGGGAGCATTACTCTAGCTCCAACACCCTAGCCCAAAGGTTCCTAGAATTTATAAACTCAAATGCTATGGAACAACTTGTTACCACTCCCACAAGAGGTGAAAACATACTGGACCTGATCATCACCAACATGGGGACACTATGCTCCAGACCAGAAGTGTATCCCTCACTGGTAAGATCAGACCATAAACTAATCTCACTGGATATTCACATCCCGACCCCACCCCCTGCCCAGAAAACCACAGTGAAAAACTTCTCTAAAGCAAATTTCACACACCTCAAAACTGAGGTGAAATCCTTCAAAGCCCCCGGGCCTGTGGAAAATACGGCCCAGACCGCAGAATCCTTTATAAACGCATTCTATGAACACCTTCAGGAATGCATGGATCATGCAATCCCAAATAAAACCAAGACCCAATCCTCCAAAGGCAGACGTCCTGTCTGGTGGACCCCAGCCATAAACAAACTATACAATAGAAGGAGGAAGCTACTACATGATAGAGCAAAATCCCAAAAAGGGAAGGCATCTCTGATCAGTATTAGCAAAAAACTACGGGCACTCATAAAATCGTCTAAGGCCAGCTTCGAGAGAAAAATTGCACAGGACACTAAGGATAATCACAAGGCTTTCTTTAGTTATGTTAGCAACCTTGGTGGGAATTCCCAGATATGCTCAGAATTAGTCCAAAATGACAAAAAATACACTGAGCCCACAGACATTGCCAACATCCTAGCTGACAGGTTCAGTGCAAACTTCTCCCCCCTCTCCCCACCAAAAGGGCAAATATCTATCCCAACAGAGTGCTACCCCCCTGACATCTCAGATGCTCAGGTAAGAGCCGCCCTCTCCAAAGCAAAAAACACAGCATCAATGGGACCAGATGGTGTCCCGGGCTGCGTCCTACATGAACTCCAAGAAGAGCTAAACCCAAACATAAAACTACTGTTCAATCTTAGCCTTACTACAGGATATGTACCCAAAGAGTGGCGTACAGCAACAGTGGTCCCTCTCCACAAAGGTGATGCCTCAACAGATCCTGGAAACTATCGCCCCATAAGCCTGACTAGCTTGGTCTGCAAAGCTATGGAAATTATCATCATGGACCTCATAAATAAAGATATTGGGGACCTACAGACACTGGATACTACCCAGTTTGGCTTTGTTAAGGGCAGATCCTGCCTCTTAAACCTGGTTGATTTATTTGAAACAGTCACCAAGGCCATTGACGAGGGGAAGGTGGTCCACACAGCCTACCTGGACCTCGCAAAAGCCTTCGATACAATACCCCACTTGGGCATTATAGATAAGCTCACCAGCTTAAATATAAACCCCTATGTCACTAGATGGGTTGCAAACTGGCTCAAGGACAGAACCCACATGGTTAGAATTGCTGGAGCCATGTCAGACTCCAAACCAGTTACAAGTGGCGTCCCACAAGGCTCAGTCCTGGGACCTCTCTTGTTCGGTATATATTTCTCGGTACAGGCCAACATGGAAGGACTGTGGCTGACCAAGTTCGCAGATGACTGCAAACTGGGTGCCATAATCAACTCTCCAGCCGACACAAGCATCCTCCAAAAGGGCCTCATAGAAACAGACAACTGGTGCCAGAGCCATGGCCTCAAGCTAAATGCCAAAAGTGTATAGTCATCCCTTTGGCAAAACAAAGTGCCCACAAATTACCACATAGGTGGTAATCCGTTAAGTACAGAAGAAGTCATTAGGGACCTGGGGACCCAAGTTGATAGCAATCTCTCATTTGACAACCACGTGGCCAAAGTGGTTAGAAAAACATTTTATATAGCCCACCTAATCATGAAGGGATTCACATCTAGATCAGGGAGGTCATCGCCTCTTTACTCATCCCTCATCAGGCCCATAATTGAGTACAATGTCCTTTTGGGATGTACCTTACCAGACACCTGCAGCAACTGGAAAGACCCCAAAAGTACCTCACCAAGAGGATCAAAGGGCTCAAACAGATGCCATATGCTGCCCGGTTAAAGAAACTCCAGCTCTACTCAGTGGCATACCGCCTGCTCAGAGGCGATCTGTGCCTGACGTATAAAGCCATGTCCAACCCGGAATTAATGGACATGCTGCACCTCAGAAAATCCAAATCCCATTGAGCTACGCGCTCCAGAGACTTGAACCTCAGCACTGAAATAAATAGGACATGCTGGAGGGACAGATTCATAACCCAGAGGCTCCCTTCACTCTGGAATAAAATCCCAGTCCAGGTTAGGCAGAGTCCCACATTGACTATCTTCAAGAGGAATCTTGATGAGTGGATGGGAGATCATAGGTTTACCCTGGCTATCACTTCTGTGTCACTGTTAGACAGAGGCACAGTATACTAACCTCAAAAAAAAGGCATAGCAAAATTAATTTAAAATGGGTGGCGAAAGCCAAACACACTCTGGCTAGGCTTATAAATGCCTTAGGGCAGATAGCCTAGTATGAACCTATGAACCTATAATACAGTAGTCTGGAAAAGTGCACAACTGTTGTTGTCCAGGCCAAGCCCTTCAAACTGTACAATAGTAAAGACAGACTGGGTCACAGGATACCAAACAATCAACAGTATGTGATGCAGGTGTATAGTTCAGCAGCCTCTATCTACACTAGGTGGTAAAGACATCAGGTGACCAAATGGGTTGTAACGGTTACATAACAAGGCAGAACTGACACCATCACAAGCACACTGACAACCAAAACAGTCTATATGGCAGAAGGCAGTAGGCTTGCATTAACCCAATTTATCTAAGTAATGTAAATATAGGTGAAGTATATGATACTGTACATCCAGTTACCTTAAGGCAGCTCACCCCTGATACCCCCACATTTTGTAACAGCCTAGGTCATTTATGGTGCCCCCCCCCAAGACTCAGTAATACAGGGCCATATACCACTGTTGCATACACTGGCCTCTGGAGTGCATAAGGGCACACATGTATTGGGTAGGTGATGCCCACACATATATGGCCCCAGCCTCACCATATGTGTTGGGGATACAACAGCAGTGGACTGATGGCAGCAATGGCAGTGTGATATACTCACAGCCCACTACAGTACAACCCCCAACAGCATATCATATGTGCAAAGCTTGGTATGTAGGTGGAGGACAGAGGCTGGAACACAGGCACATACGTGGAAAACTGTTGCCATACACTAAGCAAGTTGCTGATATTACAGGATAGTCTGCAACATACCCTTAGTCAGGGAATTGAGGTTAGAAACAGAAATGGATCTAGCCATGTACTGATAGCACTCAACACACACACTACCAGTGAAATATCTGACACAGGACCTGTGTGGTGGACAGACAAAACATGACAGGCACACCTCTGGCCACCAAGAGGATAGGCCCACAGTTGAGAGCTATGCAGACAGACTGCATTCCAAGGTAAACTAGTATGTACACACACACCCTGTAACACCAGTACTATACAAAGCATAACACAATTCTACTCACACTCTGTCTGTAGTTCTTGAACCTCCTACAGATATGTAGCTGCCCTGAGTGTGCTCTTTCGCCTGTAAGATGTATTGTTACCTGCTGTCTGTAACACTGATGCCCACACACAGGAAGGATGTCCACCACACAGGAAATGTAAAGGGACCATGCCTACATGATTTAGGGATTTATAGTAGGTGGTTTCCACGACAGTGGTAATTGGAAGTACTACACATGTGTAATCATATATATATGGCAATCTGGATAATTATATGTACATATATTTTCACCATATGTCCTGGACATGGAGTGTAGCCCTACCCCGGCCTCTATAGTCCCAAAGTCGTACTGCAAGGGTATGTCAGGTATGTATAGCAGGTATATTAGTAGACTATTGCTACTGTAATTGGGATTGTCTTCACAGACATGGTGTGTGTGGGAGGTCACATCTGCTTATCACATGTGTGCCATTGGCTACTGACAGACATCCCAAGGACATCATAGTAAAGTACCACTGCTAGCACTTAATGCCCCTGTGGACTGCAGCAGAGATATTGGCCAATATATGTGGACATTCTGACACACTCTGTACAGTCCAGAGGTATACACATAACCCCTTAGTGCAAAACATGTGTACCATGCCTGACAATATGGATGTAGACAGCCATGTAGATGGGTATAACACATAACGACTGGTGTACATTTGCCACCATAGGTTATGCATTCACACACCCCTGTCTGGCCTGACACATAATAACTGCTGGCACAGGGGTGCCATGGCCACATACTACCCTCTAGATATTGACATACATCTGTACAGCATCCCAGTACTCTGTCTGAAATACATGACTGTTAAGGGAGGCCCGGCAGCAGTACATTTGACAAGTGTCTGCACATGACATCTCACTGGTAAGTACACTAAGTTGCTAGGCATGTAACGATGCACTGTGCAGGCTACAGGCAGACTGGCTCAACACTGGCCTACATCTCCTATGGGGGAATGCACATGTACCTGCATATATAGCAGGCTCTACAGGCACGTCACAGCACAGGGTAAGATACACCTGCGTGAAAGTGCATAACCACAACCAATGTGAACACAGCTGCATATGTTAAGCTAGCATAATATTACAGTATATGAACTATCTGTTCGACATCATCCTCATATGTGCCACTCACAGACTGACCCTACATATACTGGGCTGCTACCCAGTTTGGTCTAATGGCTGTCTGTGGTATGAGACGTGTGTGTATGGCCCTACAAACATGTACGCCAATATGGTACCATACAGTGGAGCAGCATGTAACATCCGATGGGACGGGACCTAGAACAATGACATCTACCACAATCTGTACACAGGCTAAAGTACATATTAACAATACACACACTGTCAGCATTCACCATAAGTACACAGACCTCAGTACTGTACAAACATCCACAGAATGTCCAGGTTATGTCATCAAATATAACACCTACTGTACATAATGTGTAGCAGTCTGATATCTCACTGGCTTATTATCAGATATGATGACATTAATTATGGTGTACAGCACATATGCGCCTCCTCATGCAGGACATATGTACAAAGGTTGACAGAGTTGTGGCTGGAAGCACATACACAAGGCCAATATTGACATGTTGCTGTGATAACCTCATACATTTACTGTTGTAACAGGGTTTGTTGTTACATATGTCCTATGAGGGATATGAATTCAGTAACTGTCATGGCTTTCACCATCTACAGACTGCAATCCTCACACTACCTTCTGCAGTCCACAGATAGATGCCCCATGTGTAACACATGAAACTAAAGGCACAACACACTGCCCTGTCTGCAGATGACCCTGCAGATGGGGATTCCTTATAAACATGGAACTGACATGGCAGGTATTGAGACATGTAGGACAGCCATATCCACACACACACTGTTAAACCAACATTACTCCAAATGCAGTATAGCAGCACTTACAGTCTGTAGTCAGGTCATGCACATCCCCCTCCTGTGTGTTGCTCTGTTTCCACAGTGTATGCTGTTAGAGGTAAATCCCCAATCCATCTGAGATGCTGTTTGACAAACAACAGATCTAGTTCCTGCTCACAGTGAATGAAAAGGGCCAACACCAACATGATGTTCCTAGATATTGGAGTGTGTTCCCATACAATTGGCTATGGGAATGTTACCAAAACTGTTCCACATGCAATCAGCTAGGGGAGGGCTGCAATTCATGCAGAGGCCATCAGCTGATCATGAGCATCACTTAAAATACACATGCTGCTTCCTAGGCAAACCAGGTGTAGGTCTCCACATTCACCAGAGAGGAGTGGGAGAGGCAGACAGAGGCAAAGACAAGTCAGGGAGGGGTGGGAGAGTAAACCTTAAGCATGTTTGTGTCACACACCTACCAGCACAGGGTATCAAACCCCTGATGACTATGTAGTGCTATCATAGTTCTATGCAGTTATTGGATGCCCACATGGGTTACCTGTCGTGGATCCCTCAGAACATATATGTGATGGTGCGTGACTTCTGCAATAGGGATATGGTAGCTATATGGTAGGTGATGTACACATGCCTGTCTGCATGAACAGGTGCCAGTGTCAACTCAGCCACACTCTCACAGGGACGCACACACATTGACACACTAGGCAGGGCCAGGATTACAACTCATCAGTAGTGGGACTGCCACAACACATCACTGTGCAGGTATCACATGCCCCACATGGGTCATACGGAGGTTGTATAGGCATATGAGCAGATGTCTGACATCAGACAGCATGCTTCAGTATGCCAATGGGGGTTGTACTGAGTGTGGATGTGATCAAACACACCATACAACACACACACACAAACACACAGGGTGCCAGTACTGACATGCATGGTTGCATGTCTGCACGGGTGTGTGGTGGTCAACTGCGCCAGATGGCTATACAAGGCTAGGTGATGGGTACACCTTTGCATCATGCCACATGACAATGGTCTGCATTTTGGCTCAATGCTGTAGTTTCTGCATTTGCCCACACAGGTGGGTATTGTATCCCCCATCCAGTTACCTGGGTGACTATTCTGTGTGGCCAATGCTGTGCATCGCTTGCCATGTATGTGTTCTTTAGTCCATGACATGGACGGTGTCTGGGATGTGCATACCTCCCACATGCATGTACAGTGACATGTGGTACTGTACCTGGGTTGTCTGGCCCATGTTCTGAACTCAGATTATCATCAGATGTGCCAGTCTTGCCCACCTGTGGCAGGAACTGGTAATGGGCAGCAGGTTTACCCTGCACCTACATTGATAGCATGCTAACAGCATTCCCTGGTGTCAGTGGCATCTGTCCATGCAGGGCATATTGTCAGGCATGGTATGTCCTTTGTGAGTCACATGTGATGGCACCACAGGTGTCCATTGAGGAACATGGGGAAGGTGCACTGGCTGCATGTACGTGCATATTGGATAGATGGACAGGGTGCCATGCCCTCTGTAGCCCACTGCTATCACTCCATAGTTACTATCAGTGGCCAATATGCAGTGTACTACCCACATATTGGCTGTTGCCTAGGCATGTGTGTGTGTGTGTGTGTGTGTGTGTGTGTGTGTGTGTGTGTGTGTGTGTGTGTGTGTGTGTGTGTGTGTGTAAGACATGGGTTGAGAGTGTGCTCTGGGTAATACTGGGGTTGCTAACTGTGATTGCCTGGCCTTTTTGTCACATATATAGGTATGGCTTTGCACCCCAGCCTCTCAGCTATTTCACATCTGTTATCCCTGTACGGTGGACATTGTGATATATATTAGTAGGGCCGCCATATAAGGAATATGCAAAAACCGCTCCACATTGGCCACAGGTGTCACACACTCACAACCACCTCCTCACAGGATATGAGTTACAAACACACACACCTGTCATGTCTGGGAGTAGAACCCCTACCTACCTAGTTTATTACACTACACAGTAATAGTGCGCGCCACGGAAATTACTGGAGTACCCCTTCCCCAAAGGTGTATATCACATTAGATGACATCAGCAGGATTGCCAAAGTAGAACATTCGAATTGTAGTGAGTGTGACTAGCCTAAAATGCATTGCTCCCTACACAGACAGTGTCACACACAAAAAACATCCGCAACCGACATGTGTGGGTATAGAACCCCATAACAGAGGTCTATATTACACTACAGCATGGAGCTGTTATAGGATGCACCATGGGGATTACTGGAGAACTCCTTCCCAAAAGGTGTATTTCACAATGTATGACATCAGCAGGATTGTCAAAGTGGGGCATTTAAAATGTACTGCATATGACTAACCTAAAATGCATTGCTCCCTAAACAGACAGTGACACACACGCAAAACATCCACAACTGACATCTGTGGGTATAGAACCCCTAACAGAGGTCTATATCACACTACAGCATGGAGCTGTTATAGGACTCACCACAGGGATTACTGGAGAACTCATTCCCCAAAGGTTTATTTCACAATGACTGACATCAGCAGGATTGCCAAAGTAGGTCATTTGAAATGTACTGTGACTGGCCTATAATGCATTGCTCCATACACAGAAATTGAAACACACAAAACATCCAGAACTGCCACGGGTGAGGATGGAACCCTACCAGAGTTCTAAATCACACTACAGCAGTACGCAGTTATGGCAAGCGCTACGGAGATTACTGGGCTAAAACCTTCCCAGAGGTGTATTTCTACATGGATGACATCAGCAGCCTTGCCAAAGTTGAGCATATGAATTGTAGGTCATGTGAGTACCCTAAAAAGCATTGCTCTCTGCACAGACAGAGTCAGACAGACACACACACACATACACACACACTTGCCATGTTTGGGATTAGAACACCTACCTGACTACTTTATCACACTACAGCAGTACGCTGTTACAGGAAGCGCCAAAAGTTGCCAAAGTTGAGCATTTGAATTGTAGGGAGTTTGACTACCCTAAAAAGCATTGTTCTCTACACAGAGACAGACAGACACGCACGCAAACACACACACACACACACACACACACACACACACACACACACACACACACACACACACACACACACACACACACACACACACACACACACACACACACACACACACACACACACACACAGTTGCCCAGTCTGGAATTAGAACTTCTACCTAACTAGTTCATCACACTACAGTAGTACACAGTTATGGGGCACTCCACAGAGATTACTGGACTACAACTCTCCCAAAGGTGTATTTCACAGTGGATGACCTCAACAGGCTTGTCATAGTAGGGCTATAGGCCTATAGGGAGGGCAGTGTATGTGCATGGGCCATAACCCATTCATCTAGGGGTTGACACACCACATGTGGGCACACACAGGGTCAAATTCCACAGGTATGTGTATACAGCTGCTAGATGACTACTTCCTTGTGCAGTCATGTTGCACAGCTGGCACGTGCACCACATAGTCTGTAATGCTGACAGATACTGGTGACTAGTTATCCGCAGTGAGTGACATCTGAACTGCATGTGTTTGGAGCCCTTTGGCTGTGTGCTGGGTGGGACAGGCCTGGATGCCCCTTGTCCCAGTCACCCTCTTCCACACATCTATGTATGTCTACCTTTGGCTTATTATAGTGTGTTGTCCTTACATATATGTCTGTATTCCTATCCACTGTGTGTGCAAGGCATGAGTGGTGCATACTGATGAGTGTCTGCACTAACAACTATGACTGCCAGATATGTCTGGTCCACTGGTGTTTGTAGACATGGCCTTCATGTGCTTAAGTGTGTGAGCATGTCCAGTATGACCTTTCAGTATGTTGTTGACTGACATTGCCTCATTCCTCTGTGTGTGTGTGTGTGTGTGTGTGTGTGTGTGTGTGTGTGTGTGTGTGTGTGTGTGTGTGTGTGTGTGAGCATGCCCAGTATGGCCGTCTCTACTGAATGTGTGGATCAAGTCCAGGTAGTTTGTACTGCAGTGCTGACCTTTGTGTTGTACACTGACAGGTAGCATGCTGTCTCTGCAGGGTATCCATTGATCATTTGACATTGACTGTTACTACATTTCTGCATATCAGGAGGGGGCACACTTGACTGTTTATACATTTCTACACAGGAGTGGGGGGCACACCTGACTGTTATTAAATTACTATGTAGAATGGGGGGTGGCACACCTATCTATGTCTACATTTCTACTCAGGATTGGGGGGCACACCTGACTGTTATTACATTACTACGTCGGATGGGGGGGGCACACCTGACACTTGTACACATTTGCTATGACTGTACTGGTATGTCAAGTACTCCATTTCATTCTGTATTCTTACCTATCATGCTGACTAGAGGCATACCCGTGTATTACAGATCGTAGCTTTGGTTGCCCTACATATTAGTGTCTGACTTCCTAACCTTCAGAACTAACATCCCACTGCCTGACCTGCTGTAGTCAGTCTTTGTAGGCCTGGGGGGAAGGTCAACCATAGCCATCATTCAGGGGCCATAGCACAGGCTCTGTTTGTGTTTGCCTACACCTGTCCTGCTGGCTGAGACTGTTGTTGGGTATGTGAACCGCCCGGACTGGCAATGTGTGAGTCATATGGACACACATGTTGCTCAGCACATTTCCTACAGTGGGTTTTGTCACCCTGTGTAGTACTGGCTACTATGGTGACTCCAGTATGTGTTACAGATGTCATGGTGCCACTATGGGTGTCTACTGTATGCTGCCATCACATTCAGCCAACCAATTCCCTTGCATGCTCACATCCATACCATAGATACAGGTAACGACACATTCTACTCCATTTGGCAATTGGCAGGTTGGTTAACTTACCTTGAGGGTGTGCAAGACTTATGGATGGTACTAGAGGGTTGGATGCACATAGGACACTCCCTATACATGGTTTAGCACAGGTAGTGTCATGTTTGGTATCCCTTTTACTGTATGTGTGAGTCAGAGAGAGATGTAATTCCCTGGGTCCCTACTGTGTCAATGTATGTGCTATGCATTGTCACTTTGTCATGGCCTCGGCATACTAGGCATGCCTCCATCTGCCTACTGGGGCAGGCTCAGGTTGTTCCTCCTCCGAGCCACTCTGTGCCTGTGCAGGCCTTGGCATTGGTGGGGGGGGGGGGGTTGCGTGGTCCTGCCCCATGCTGTTCCTGCTGCAGCTGTTTCTGCAGGATCATATTGTGTAGCATGGCACATACCTTAACAATTTGGGTACATGTAGCTGATGAGTACTGCAAAGCTCCACCAGATATGTCCAGAGACTGGAACCATGACCTGAGAATCCCAAACACATGCTGTATTATGAGTCTGGTCTGTGCGTGTGCCTCATTATGGCGTTCTTATTCAGCTGTGTGTTCATTTCTGATGGGTGTCATCAGCCACGGCTCCAGTGTGTAACCAGAATTCCCCACTAGGTGACCGTAGGGGATGTTCCCATTGGCAAATCTCTGGTACAGCTGCATCAGATACCATATTTGGGAATCATCATAGCTTCCAGGGCAGCCAGCAGACACATTCATTATAATGCCCTGGGCATCACAAACAACCTGGCAGATGGAGGGAATTCCCCTGCGGTTGATGTAGGCCCTACCCTGATCACCAGGTGATGCTTTGATGTATATGTGTGTGCAGTCTATAGCACCCACTATCTCAGGGTATTCTGCTATTTGGTGGAAGAGACGCATATTGCTGGCCAACACCTTACGGGTGTTGAGGAAATATACGTGCTCACTGGCATGTGCTGACATGGCATCCAGGAATTGGTGGAATACTCTGAATGCTGATGCCTGTAAGATCTCCATGATATCCCCAGTTGAGCTTTGGGAGGTACCTGTGGCTAGTATTCCTAGGCATACACATACCTTGGTATCCACTGAGATGGGTTCCCCTCGGTCAGTTTGGTTGTCAGGTGTGGCCAGCACAACTCAACAATTTGCTGTAGGAGGTCTCTGTCCACTCTATAGCGCTCCACTATCTCCAGCTCATGTAGCCCCTGGAAGGTTACCCTGGGCATGTACATAGTTCTCCATCTCCTCACTGTGGGTTGATCGGCAGCATTCATATCCTCACCACCCTCAGCCTCTTGCACATGTTGTTCTATGTTGCCTGCTGCAGCCCTTCTCATTTTGTGGGTTTGTTTGTTAAAATTTCCCCACTTCTATACACTGGTGGTGTAGAGTGTGGGAAAAACCAGAGGGGTAGGTGTTTGCATAGTTTATAGTAGTGTTCTGGGCTGGTCTGGTCTGCTGCCTGTGTAATTGGCTTATTCTGATACATTTCACCTGCCAGCTAAGCTAGTACTCCTTAATTACCTTCCTACTGCTGTTTTCCCTTCCCATTGCCTTCCTGTTTAAGTCCATGTGCGTGCCGCGCAAACAGAGTGCTTAAATGTGCACACTGCTGCTATTTCCTGGTTTAACTTCTTTTTTTCTCCTGTAAAACCCGGTGCGCGGTGTGCACACTGTCACCTGCTTAGGCTTGGTAAAGAATGCTAGGCAGGTTTAGACACACCCCCTAGCTTAGTTGTGCTAAGCTAGGAGCAAACCCGAGCCACAGGGCTTCAATCCACTTACAGTATTCCTGACACCCCCCCCCCCCAATGATGTCACCTAACTCCTAGGCTTGCACCAAGCTGTTCCTACTCTTACACTGTTGGGACCTGACTCACATGCTGGGGAAAACTGGGATTCACTATCCTTCCTCTCATTTGCTAGGATTGCCTGTTAATGCATAGTTACATGTCTCACACTGAACCTCCCCTCTTAGCAACCACTACTCACTGGCCAGGTTGTCTTCTGCCTGCCATTGACTTGCATGGCAGAATACTGATTTTAGTTAGAATGCTTATTTTAGCTTTATTTTATTATTCCCCCCGATCCCGTTTGCGCGCCGCTGCCCTACGCTTAAACAGCCGAGATCAACTAAAAAAAAAATAAAAGTTGATTTTTTTATTTTTTGTTTTGTTTGCAATAACAATGGCCTTATACTTGGCCATTGGCATGCTTACTACATGATATGCAGCCTTTATTTGGAGCTGTCATATAACCGTTTTGGATTTTGAAGAAATGTACTCGGTTACTAACCAAGTACATTTCTGCAGATAGCACAAGTCTTGCACGGACTGTCGCAAGCTTCCTGGATTGCAAAATTACCTCATTTGTATGGATTTCACCTGCAAATGGGGTGATTTGCATACCAAAGCTTAGTCCGTGCAAGATTAGTGCAGGAGCACTCTTGCACACCCCTGCAGGCTGTTCCTGGATCGCACGGCAGACATGTTGCCTGCTTGAGCTCCTGCACCGATCTTGCACTCCATGCAAGCTTTTGAGAATCCAGGGGATAGTGATGATGCATACGATTAACCTGGATTAATACAGTTACAACAAACTGAAAATACAGTGCTATGTGTTACAATTATATTTAGATATTGATTTCATTCAAATTGCTAAACTATGCAAAAGCATGACATTTAAATGGTAAATATGAAACAGCTATGTACAAAAATGAAGAAATAAATGGAGGAGAATTATAGCTATGTGTTATGAATAAGAAATATAGCCTAGGCTAAGAGCAGGGCAGGAAAATAAGGAGAGTAAGCTTCTACACTTGAAATTATGTACTGAAGATATGAATTGTTTCTTATGTCACCTGCATACTGTAAAAAGTTTATTTTAGGCTTATATCTTCAAAGATCAAAAACTAATCCAATGCTTCATCTACATCATTACGTTATATAGGTTCCTAGGTTCATAGGAAGATACTGGACTATTGGGCCAGGTGCCATTATAAGCCTAGCTAAGAATTTCGCCCATGTTCCCACAAAGTCAGAACCTGTTTCTCCTGTCCAGCAGGGACACAGGTGGGATTCCAGGGGTGTATTTTCTGTTTTACATGCAGTCATCCAGGTTCGTCATAAAGAGGGCTAGTGAGTTATTCTGCTTGACATGGAGAGGGAGTCTATTCCACAAATGGGGAGTCTTTGGGATGCAATCTATCTCGCCAACAAGTTCTATTAATGCCACAGACCAAGCTGAGGCCTTGCATGTGGGCTGTGTGAGTGGAGTTTGACTTATGGATATGCAGCAACTCCATCAAGGCTGGGTCTGAGACAGCCTTGTATGGCAGACACAAGTCACCTCTGAGCAGTCTGTAAGAGACTGAGTAGTGGGACAGGGCTTTTAGCCTGTCTGTATAGGAGAGGTGTTTGAGACCCTGAATTTTCCTGGTCATGAATCTCTGTGGTCTCTCCAGCTGCTGCATGTGCTTGGCAAGGTACATACCGAAGGGTGGCATTGTACTCGACAATGGGTCTGATAAGGGAGGAGTACAGGGATGTTATGACCTTGTCCCTGGATGAAATACCCTTACTTATGAGGTGGGCCATGCAACAGAGGCAACGTTTTGGTCAAAAGTCAGGTTGCTATCAACCTGGGTGTCCATGTCCCTCACAACTGATTGCGTGCTTAGTACATTGTTATTAATGTGATAATTAGTGGGGATGCCATTTTCCCCAAAGGTGATAATGATGCATTTCCTGGCATTCAGTTTGAGGCCATGCTTTTTGCACCAGTCATTAGTTTGGGTAAGGCCCTCTTGGAGGATGTTCACATCACTAGGGGAATTTAAGACAGTGCCCAGCTTGCAGTCATCTGCAAACTTGGTCATCCACAGACCACTGGTGTTAACTTGCACCTCAGACATATTTATATTGTGGAATGATTCTTTGTCCAAGCTCCAAGAATTTTTTATAAATATTAATAATACAACAAATTTTTTGCAATTCATTTGTAAGTCAGATTTTGATTGTATTTCTTATTTAGATGTTGAACTTACAAAAAACTTAATGAGGCTTGCTTTACATCTAATATTTTTCGTAAAAATACTTTTTCGAACAGTTATTTGCATTATGATAGTTGGCATCCGTGCCACCAGAAAAAAAGCTGTTGTAAAAGGGCAGATGGGTCGTTTGGCACGGATGATCAAAGAGGATAGTATGTTTCATACTGAAGTGAAATAGTTATTGATATGTTTTGCAAGAGGTTTTGACGTATAACAGTGTTACAAGAAATCAGAAATGAGGTTGCAATTGAGATGTAATGTCTATTTTAGTCCAATTTTAAGGAACAACAATAACCATTCTGGTGATGGCCAATTCGTGACATCTAGTAGGAAAAATGAGTTTTATAGTAACCAGAAATTATTCATAACAAATTTTATGGTGGATAGTAATGGTATTGTTGAATGTCTTTTTAGGAATTGGAATATTTTTAAATCAGATACCGTTTTGATAGAGAAATAGGAGGATAAGCCAGATATCATTTTTAGAAAGGATCAAAGTTTTAAAAACTTGTAAGAACTTGGTTATCAAAAAGGAATTTTGTCTAAAAAGGTAGGCATGCTCAAATGTGGCCATTGCAACCAATGTAAATATATAAAAAAATGGTGATAGTTTTATGGTAAAAGGGTCACCTTTTAAGATTACAGGTAATTTTTGCTGTGATTCTAGTTGAGTTGTTTACTTGGCAACCTGTGCGTCATGTCCTGCTTTTTATGAAGGAAAGACTATCAGGAAGCTGAGAAACAGGATATATAAACATATTGCAGATATAAAAAATTGTAAAAAAAACTAATGCACTCTATAGACATATTGCAGGAAATAAAGAACATGTCTTTAATTTTATAGATTTAGAACAAGTAGTTAAGGATCTCCAGGGCAGCATTGTGGATGAACATTTATTTAAGTGTGAATTAAAGTGGCAATTAAGATTGGATGCCATAAGCCACCCTGGTTTGAGTGATTCGGTTTCTATTTCTTCAGTGTTGAAGCTAAAGTATTTTACTGCTTGACTTGTTGGGACAAAGACTGTTTAATTATTTAATTTAATTGTATTTAATCGGTTGACTTCTTTTTAATTTATGGATATCATGTGATGCTTTAGTAATTGTATTTTAATGAATGCTTGTGATGGTATTGTAGTTCTGATGAAGTTCCATTAAGAATAGAAGGAACAAACGTGCTTAACTCGTTTTAATAAAGGTGTTATTACATTTTTTTTGCCATTTTTTACTACTACTGCAGGAGTTTAGTTATTTAGTTTGTGTTGTTTATCCTGGGTGGATTTTGCTGTTATATTTTACTCCCTCTTGAAGGATGTTCACATCACTAGGGGAATTTAAGACAGTACCCAGCTTGCAGACATCTGCAAACTTGGTCAGCCACAGACCTCTGATTTTGGCTTGCACCTCAGAAAAGTATATCCCAAACAGTAGAGGCCCCAAGACTAATCCTTGGGGTACACCACTTGTTACGGGTCTACTACTAGAGCTGGCTCCCCCTATTTTCACTGATTGGGTTCTATCAGCGAGCCAGTTAGCTACCCATCCATAGACGTGTGCATCTTTCTGTCTATCTTTCAGTGCAGAGGCAGAGATGATACAGATGTGTGACATTGGTTCATGTTTTAGTCCCGTCAACAGTCAGAATCACAGACGTGGTCAACATACTGACACAAAACTTCACTGTAAGTCTAGGATATATGCACTGAAGGTTCTTTTTTTGTTTTGCTGGATATCTATTTATCTTCTGTAACCATTAAATGCAAAATTCCATTATTTGTGCTAGCAGCATAAGAGTTTGGGTTTTAATTGGACCTCCTCATCTATCTCTTTCTATGTACATTCCTGTATACCTTTCTTCTCTACTGACTAAAATTCAGATGGACTCTTAACAGGGTTGAGATGCTGAAGGCAAACATGTTTCTTATGGATGAAAATGATGCTTCCATCTTACTGCCAAAAAGAAATCCCATTAAAACCTTGCTAAACCTGAAAGAAAAAATAAGTATTGCATTTTTACTTGACTGACTCTATGAGAATTAAAAGTGTGGTTTAGTTTTGTCTGCTAGAACAGTTGTTACTTCAGTCTGGACTTGGCATGCAGATTTTGCTAGTTAATCAGTTGGTAGATGAGCATTTAGTTCTTCTGCTTCTATTTACATTTTGTACATTTGTTCACAGGACCTTGCTCCATTAAAATGTGTTGTCCTTGCTATACAGGCCTATCTTCTGATGATGGAATAGAAAACAGGAATGTAATATCCACACAAATCTGTAGTGTCCTAGTCAGTGCTTGGAAAAATTTAATTTTGATTCCGGTTTATTATAAAATTGAAGTGTTCACATACCTAGCTGTGTGCTCTTTTCAGAAGGTGCATTCCCAGCCCAGTCACCAGGAATCTACATATATTTTTAACTTATTTGCATGCTTGCTTCATTTTATTTTAGATAGATTAGCAGATTAGACCAAACTCACTTTTCAGCCATGATCCAGGCAATGAAGGCAGTAACAATTTACAAAAGTATAACAGGACAAATTTACAGTTTGCATTTTCAGCTATTACCCAGTATAAGGAGGCAGTAACAATTTACAAAAACATATTTGGACAAATGTGCAGTTTCCTATTTTTGTATATCTAGAAGAGAATAGTTTAATTACATGAATTACAATGCAGTTTTGTTGTAAAGAGTCATTTTTGTAAGCAGAACAAACATGTGCCTATATTAACATTAATTACAAAATAGCAATAAACATGAATTAGACATGAGAGCACATAATAGCCTGTTAAAATATTATTCAAATTTCTTTTTTCCCTGCATCAACTGGCCTGTCCTTTAGATGGCTAATAGATGGAAGTATGTTTTTGTATTTGTATCTGGATATCAAATTGGCTTGCGTTGCCAAACCTGCTAGGTATGTTTTGATCTTCTGTCCTCGTAATATGCAGAACAGTTGTTGGCTGTAAGACATCTTGCTTTTTTTTTTTTTTTTTTTTTTGAGATCTTTTTCACTTCCTTTGATTCAACCTACCATTTCCAGACCTGCCAGCACTCCTTTTTATTTCATTGGTCTTACCATTGTTGATAAACAGAAGAAGTTAGGTATAAACCCTTATGTCACCTGGTGGATAGCCAGCTGGCTCACAGACTGGACCCAGAAAGTTATAATTGGGGAGCCCACCTCTACTAAGATGACAGTCACAAGTGGTGTCAGATCGGTCTTGAGACTGCTCCTTTTTGGCATTTACTTCTCTGAAGTGAAGGCCAATGTCAAGGGCCTCTGGCTGACCAAATTTACAGATAATTGCAAATTGAGAGCTGTCATAGAATCCCCCACTGATGCTAATATTCTCCAGGAAGGGCTGACATAGACAAATAACTTATGCCAGAGCCATGGACTAAAACTAAGTTCCAAGAAATACATAATGGTATCCTTCAGGAAGTCATCCACACCAGATAACTGTCACAGTGACAACACACCCCTAAGAACTGACTCAGTAGTCAGGGACTTGGGGACACACATAGACAGTAATCTAGCCTTTGACTATCACGTGTCTACAACAGTGAAGAACTCATTCTATGATGTTTAACTTTTAAACAAAAGGTATGGCATCTAGGTCCAAGGAGGTCAATGTTGCATTGTATTCAGCATTCATCAGATCTATCATTGAGTGCAAAGCCCTCTTTGGTATGTAGCTAACCAGGCACATCCAACAATTTGAACATTCATAGAGGTTCCTCACTAAAAGAATACAGAGCATAAGTAACATGTCCTATGCAGACCACCTCAAAGCTCTATCCCTGTATTCTGTCTTCTACAGGCTATTGAGGGGAGATCTATGCCTGGAATACAAGGCATTTTCAGACCCCACCCTGATGGACCTCCTGCATATTTGTAAAACAAACAGTACCAAAATGACCACTCTAAAGACTTAAACCTTCCCTGTGATATAAATAAGGGCTGCTGGAAAGACAGGTATGTATCCCAGAGACTACCCCTTCTCTGAAACAGGCTCCCAATCTATGTGAAGCAGAGGAACAAGTATGTATCACAGAGAATACCCCTTCTCTGAAACAGGCTCCCCATCTATGTGAAGCAGAGGAACAAGTATGTATCACAGAGAATACCCCTTTTCTGAAACAGGCTCCCCATCTATGTGAAGCAGAGGAACAAGTATGTATCACAGAGAATACCCCTTCTCTGGAATATGCTCTCCATCCATGTGAAGCAGAGTTCATCTTTAATGAAATTCTAGTGTAACTTGGACAATTGCATGGGGAACATGTAAGAGGCCATGTGTGTCTGGTCCTTACTACTCCTTTCTGTGTAACCGTTATACTGAGTCCTGTGGCAGGGCAGCTGCCCTACAAAATGGAGTAGCTGAAGATAGAAGGATTTGTTAGAGCCCAGGCACTTATATTTGTGTTACTCTGGTTTCTGGGTTCTTCGGCCCTTGCTTTCTTTTATTAGACCTCTCCTTGATTTGCTAAAGCTGGAATTGTTGCCAGTCAGGTGATCCCTTGTGTTCTGCTGCAGAACATAACTAACACCTCCCCTGCCTCTTGCTTTCTGTGGTACTTTTCTGAATTATTTAATTTGCATGTGTGATGCAGATACTAGACTTTAGTCTCCAAAGATGTAAAACCTCTGTGCCTTCTTCTCCATTAACTATCAGGCATTGGGTAACAAATCTCTTTATGAGCATGTTTACTGGCATTCAATGTTGCAATGCTGCTTTTGTTTTTGGACAAACATTACTCAAATTATCAAAAACAATTCTCAGTAAAACGGAATAATATACACAGCACAACACAGGTTATTTGTTGTCTTATGATACTGGATTACTTTGCCTGACACATGGCTTACACAAACCTAGAAAATGATTTAAGCTGCTCACACTGGAGCAAGGAAATGGAACCATGAGTATTCAATAGACAACTGGGATATGGTCGGGGAACATGTATTATGAAAATTCAGTGGAATTTTGGGGTTCTTATTCTGATCATTTAATTGTCAAGAATACTCTGCTTTGACCTATACCTTTATGCATATTCTTTGTTATGCTATAGCTTGCAAAAGTAATTGGACGACATTGAAAATTTTGCACTTGAAAAGCTACATCTGCTATTAATGCATGACTAGCCCACAATATTTCTTGGCAAAGATGCCTTGCAGAGGGAAATGAACATAGTAAATTAATCCAAAGCTCAACACAGTCAAGCACCTAAGAGAAATACAGTGAGGAAAAGTATTAATACAAATCTTAGACTCCCTTTGATGTCCTTGGTTCTGTAAGGACAATTTTTCTTCTCTGTTCACATGTTTTCTGCATGAGGTTGTTTGTGCTGGAAGTGGGGAGGGGCCAGCAATGTAATTGGAATCACTAACTTGTAAAAGAAAATACCTCAGAGTCATTATTTTATTACCAATATTAGATTAAATTGTTGTGGACAAGCTAGCAGTGTGACATATTAAATCGCTTTGTACAGCCTGTGTGACATGCTCTGGCAATACTAATGCGCGGTGTGCATGACTTCACCTAAAAAAGGCAAGGAACTGCCATGGGGAAGGTCCTGAATTCTGTCACTTGCTGTTTTTATTGCTGTTCTGTTAAAATACTTATGCATGAAACACAATTACACTGGGAGTTAGGCTAAATGAAAACACAACTACTGCTTATCTGTAACAGCTTGTAAAACCAGCAAATAACCTTCTTATTCATTTATTTTATGGCATGAGTAGCATACTTCATAAAAGAAAACCTGTCTTGTTCTTTTGATAGTCTTTATAAGATATGCCATCAGGTCAAATGTTTTAATTTGGAATATATTTTCAAGTTAAGAATTCATACTTTTGCATGCTTCTTTGAGGGATCTACTTTATAAGTCTGTGTGGAGTACTTATTTCTTTTATTCATATCCACAACACTGTATGTGAGGTCTTGTTTGCCTGGTCCTTACAACTGCTTTCTGTGCAGCCATTATACTGAGTCCTGAGGCAAACCAGCTGCCTTACAAAACAAAGGAGTAGCTGAAGACAGAAGGATTTGTTAGATCCCAGGCGTACACATGTTATTTTTGTTATTCTGTTGTTTGGGTCCTTCAGCTTTTTTTTTTTTCTTAGACCTTTCTTCGGTCTGATAAAGCTGGAATTGTTGTAGTCAGGTGACTCCTTATATTATGTCATAGAACATAACTAGCATCTCCCCTGCCCCTTGTTTTCTGTTGTACTTTTGTTAATCTTTTAATTTGCCTACATGATGCACAGACACTAGCCTTTATTCTCCAAAGATACAAAATACCTGTAGAATGCCATCTTCTCCATAACTAGCAGGTGTTTGGTAACATGCCTCTTCATTAGTATGTATACCGACGTTCATTAAATAAGGTATTAATGATTTTAATACATACTTTGAAAACAATGATTGATTTAATGCAATCAGCAAAAAATATATTTCATACTTTAAGAATAACATGCAAAATACAGTTATTGGAACATGAGATTTGTGTAAGGCCTTTTATTTCTTTATACATGCACATATGAATGTATACATGTTTTTTTGTCTGTAATTTTATTTGTTTTTTTGTCTGATATTGTCTATAATGTTATTTGTTTTTTGTCTGGTTTAACAGTAATGTTTTTTTTGTCTGGTAACTGGGTGTGTGCTCTAGGTAGTGCTCATTTTCAGGGGCAGCACAGAGAGAAGAAGAGATCCATGTATACAGTCATGAATAATGACATAAAAAGTGTGGCATATGTGGAGATATAAATAAATGCATACAAAACATAGGCATGCAGTCATAGAAAACCAAGCACCCATACATATGTTAGTAGCGTCAGTAAAGATAGTAGTGTGCATAAAAAAGTATTGCCAAAGTAATGAAATAAGCTAGTGGGTAATTTGGACATACATTGTACTTAGTAATTCTTAATTAATTTTAATTTGTAATCAGCAGATAAATATACAGTGCTACCTGTCTCAGAAAGTTATATCAGAAAGAATTCTGTTAACATAAAGCCACTTCATTATAAGACGGGGACACAGTTAATTTTAACATATTAGTAGTCGGTATGGCATTATGAAATGTAACACCAGTTTAAAGTTTGTACTTGCTGGTGGCAGAACTCAGACTGCTGACATACAGTTAAGGAGCTTTAGAGTGTTGGATGCTGCTACAGCTATACACTAAGATGTATACCCATCACATGAGTGCCCATGCTTCAGATGCTGCATTGCTGAATAGGGAACCTCCACATGTATATATATATATATATATATATATATATATATATATATATATATATATACATATATATATACTGTGGGAATCAGAACATTAAGGTGAACATATCTGATGATCTGAGGCATCCGTGGAGATTATTATAAAAGAAGAGAGAGACTATTTATTACTGGGTAAGGGCATATCTTCAACAGGTTAAAGATAAGCTGAGCTGGATCTGCATAATCATGACAGAAATGGCAGACAACAGTGGCTCATTTGGTACAATGGAATGTATGCTGGCAATGAGTGGTGGCAAGCTTTGCAGATCCATTTCATCTTATTAGGGTAGATCTGGCAAAGTTATTCAGGAGAAAAGGTCCATAGAAAAATGCAAAAAGAAGAATGGAGCAATCAAATTAAGCTTGATATCTGATGTCAGGAAATATTATTTTAGTCCCTGCAACATCCCAGATTATTTTATTTAAGGATGAAGCACACTGTTGTTTCAGATTAATGCAGTTTAAAACATGGATTCTGACACAAAAATGCAGAGAGGCTGTGATGCTGTTATCCATTCACATGGCCTCAGAAACTGTCAACTACCAGCAAGGTCGACAGCACAATAAGTGCAAATGTATTTACTCAGGCAGGAATAATAACAAAACAAACTGGTTTCATTCTACATGACTTTCTCTAGTGGCTTAAGTGATGGATTGGTTTGTCATCACAGAAACAATTGCAGTGATTATCTTTAGAACAAGTTATGGTCAGTGTGTACTTCAATATGATTGGCATTGATATCATTTTCAGTGATACTGTAGTTTGTTAGTAGAGTGATGTAACAAGCAATAATACTGCCAATTTGAAGAAAGGTGTGAGGCCTCTGATGATAGTAAGCCAGTGTCCTTGAATTGTTTCATGAGTCTTTTTTATAGAAGGTCTAGTTGGCATTTTGTAGTTGTAGGTGAAGAGTTGATCAAAATCACAGTTCATAAATACAGTTACAGGGGAGATGCATTTCAAAAACAGTTGGCTTCTTCTATAATAAAGACTGAGGACTCTGGAATGGGTTGGTTGCCAGAGTTGTTAGAATACTGAATCTGATGGATTTATCTTTATTATACAATGGTACCTCATTAGTATTCAAGAACATGTGCACTGATTGGTTATCCCAACCAGTGTACCCATTGTAAATCAAGCATATACTAATAGAAAAATGTCTGGTCACTGGGACTTTCTTCGATTAATATATGCTATTACACATTTCTTTTTTTTTTTTTTTCAAAACAGGTTTATTGTTTTAACATATAAGAGAAATATCATAACAATTTTATACAAGTAATTAAAATAGGTATTATTATAATATTCAACAAAACAACTAAAGTATTTACAAAGACATCCACTACAATCAGATCAATTAATTAAACTAAAATACCATGCTATTGAAATTAAAATTTTTTTAACAAATTTTGTAAATTATCCCATACAATAAAATAAGATGTTTTTCTATTTGTTCTAGTCCTAATTGTGTTTATTTCCATATGACACACTATATTCATAACATTTTTAAATTTATTGAACGAAGGAGGTGTATCTGAAATCCAATTTCTAGTTATTATTTTCCTAGCCACTGCTAGAATAGACCATAACAAGGGAAGCTTAACCTTTTAACACTTTGAGGTACAGGTGTGTTGAATAATATAAGAGATTTAGAAATAATGAAATTATCTGTAAAAGAGCCTGCAAAAATTCATTAATTGACTTCCAGTATTCTTTCAATTTTATACAGTCATAAAACATATGAGCCCAGTCAGCATTAATTTCTACATTACATCTCTTACATAGATTATCTTTATTATTTATTTTATTCATCATCAAAGGTGTATAAAAGATCTATGTAAAATTTCCATGTATAAAGTCTCCAGACAATGGAAGATGTAGTTCTATAAGCAGATTCCAATATATATTGTTTATCTTGTTGATTTGGTGGGTCCCCATTAATAGAAGTGAAATAATTCCAGTATGAATCTACACTGTAAAAGTTTCTTGTCTGATAACTTTATGTATGTATGAAAGTTTACCTGTATCAGAAACTTTATGTTGTAAATTTAATATCAAGTAATCAATCAGTGTTGGAATAGATTCTTTAACAGTTATAGACATTAAATCTATTTTATTAATGAGATGTTGTCTAAAGGTCTGAACCTCTAACCAGCAAGTTTCTCTTAGATCAAATTCTTGTTTTAAGAAATCTAGATTTTTAACTTTATTATCAGATATCAACTGATACCAGTACTTTAGATCATTATCTATAGCTAAATGAGTTCCTTCAGAAGTAGATGACAAAAGCATACCCTGAGTATACATTATAGGAAATACAATAAAATTCCATTCCCTATACTTAGGGTGCATGAATATAAAGTTATGATAACTAATAATAATATTTAATGGGTAACAAACCATATGTTTAGGTGTAATAGGTGAAGTACAAAATTCCTTTAGTAACCATAACATGGAGTTATTTACAATCATATTTTTATGTGTTAAGGAGATTTTCATGAAGTGTATACTAATTAGCTCCCAATAATCTTTCCATTTTGTGACATATGACTGATCTATTAATAAAGTAATAACTTTTACAATAGAAGAGATAGTATATAAATTAAAGTCTGGAAAAGAAATACCCCTTGAGACCAGCTATTAGTATGTTTCTTTAATGCAATCCTAGGTCTATTAGGTGCCCATAAGAAATTTAACATTAGTGTGTTCAGTTTCTTGATAATTATTTTTGTAGGTGGAAGTATTATTGATTGTATTAAGTATAAAATCTTGGGGAATATTATCATTTTAATAATTGTAAGTCTCTCCTCCATAGTAAAAACATATTATTCCAGGTATTAAAAAGATTTTGTATATTAAGAAAACAGGTATTATAATTATTATATATAATAGATTTAATATCTTTAGATAGTATTATACCTAAATAAGTTATCTGACCTGAATTGGGTACATATTTAGTAAAATCACTAATGAGAATATTTTTTCGTGTATATGTAGGTAGTATTTTAGTTTTTCTTCATTGAATATTAAACCAGAAATACTTTTAAAATTCATCATGTTATCAAATAGAGACTGTATAGAAGAATTAGATCCTGCTGATGTAATTAGAACATCATCTGCAAAAAGTTGAATTTTGGATGTTGTATTTTCATCTATTTCAAAACCCTCTATGTCAGTACTGTTTCTGATCAAATTAGCCCAAGGCTCCATTACTAAAGTGAATAATAGTGGAGAAAGTGGACATCCTTGTTTTGTACCTTTAAGAATGGGTATTTTTTGTGAAACATATGTTCCTACCTTAATATAAGCCAACATTCCTTTGTATAAATGTTCAATTAGATTTACAAATGCATCCAAGAAGTTTGTGCACTTCATTAAGGTAAACAGATAGTCCCAACTTACTGAATCAAATGCTGAACTTATATCAAGACTAATAAGTGTTAAATCTTTCTTTTTCCTATTTGCAAAATCTATTAATGTTAAAGTTCTTCTTATATTATCAAAAGTATTTCTATTTACAATGAAGCCTGTCTGATCTATATCTATAATGCTGGGAATGATTGTCTTCAATCTATCAGCAAAGATATTCATAAACATTTTATAATCAACATTAAGTAATGAGATGGGCCGATATGAAGAACATCTAGTTGGATCTTTATTAGGTTTTAAAATTGGTGAAATAAATGTATATTGCCAAGATGGGGGGTTATTAACTCAGTTTGGGCCAAAATAAAAACCTTATGTATTAATGAATATGTATTTTTAGAAAGGATTTTATATATCTCTGGTATAATACCATCATTACCCGGTGCTTTGTTTGATTTAAGCTTATTTATTTTTGTAATAACTTCTGTATATGAAATACTCCTGTCCAATAGTTTAATCTGTTGTTTATTAAGCTTTTCATTCATATTTGTGGTTATAAACTCCTTTATTTTATCTTTAGGTTCCATGTTAATATTATTATGGTTAATTTTGTGAAAGTGATTTCTAAATTTATCTAGTATTTCTGGTATACTAGAAACATTCTTCTTTTTCCTTAGAGAAAAGATTTCTTTGATATGGTTTTGTTTATTCAACCTTTTTGTTTTATTTTTAAGTCTATGTAAGTATTTGGGGCTTATTGAATAAGACAAAAACTTGTATTTCTCTAAAGTTATTTTAACTTTATGAGTTAAAATTTCTTTGTATTTCTCATTTAGTTTGTTTATTTCTTCAATAACTTTCTTGTCCATAATATTTTCTTTATTATTATGTTTATAAGAGTCTAATTTACTTTGAATATCTAACAATTCCTTATCCCAAGATTTCCTTTTATTATTATACCATCTGATACTTTGTCCATATAGATATGATTTTAAGGCATCCCAAACATAAACAATGGAGACTTCAGGAGTGTTATTTATGTCTAAAAATGTTTTACTTCTGAAAGTATATATTCTTTATAGTCTTTTAGTTGAGTTAAGTATGCTGGTATCCTTTTGATCTGAACATTATGAGTATTTTTTATCATGAATTCAAAAACAATTGAATTATGATCAGATATAGGACATTAAATGATTTTGGAATTAATTAAATCTGTTACCATCTGGTTAGAAATAAAGACCCTATCTATTTTTGAATA
>NC_056742.1:337030953-337040953 GCF_019279795.1 Protopterus annectens | reverse complement strand
AAACAAAACAAAAAACAAAACAAAAAAAAAAAAAACAATGGAGATCTTCTTTTCTCTATTGCTTGCTTTTCCAAAGGGTTGATATACTATGTAAGTGTGGGAATGTAAGTCACATACACAGGAGCAGTTCATCAACAAAGTGGAAGAATGCATAAAACAACATGGAAAAACACCACAGTGCTGTTACAAAAATACATTATTTAAGAAAAGTAAGCAATTTCTTTCTTAAATAATGTCATATAATAGCAATAACTGACTCGTGGGTGTGAGTATATTGCAGATTTACCCACAGTTGCTTTTGTCTAATCACTCAGGCCTCGCTCTCATGATTAAACCACACCAAACATAGGTAAATCTTAATTTTACCATACCCACTTGTCAGTTTTTGCTAAAATATTCCTTAGCAGAAGTCTAAAGTTTGGTAACATAGCTTTGCTTATTGTAGTTTTGTAGATATTTTGAATGAGCTGCTTCATTTTTTGAGCAGCTGATGCTGAATGAGACCGTCTTGAAAACATTCACATTGGATCCTTTCAGAGCATGAACTGTTTCATATCTCTTTGGATGAAAAGGATGTAAATAAATAAATTAATTTTAAACAATATTGTAACTTTCTGTAATCTAAGTGATGGATTGATAGGCTGGGGGAAGTAGTCAATGTATAGCAGATGTTGTTGAAATGCAGCTGGACTGAAGTGGCAAAGGTTTCTAGCTACTTGAATATGCCATCTTCTTAAGACATTGCCAGATTTCTGTCAGTAAGAGAGTCTGACACTATGCTCCATCTTCTTCTTCTTCTTTCGGCTTTTCCCAGTTAGGGGTCACCACAGCAGATCACCTGTCTGCTCATGACTGGCAGTAGAGTTTTATGGTGTCAAGTTGCCAGCCTGATGCCCAAACTTCCACGGAAGGCACACACACGCATGCACTCACGCCTAGGGCCAATTTAGAGTGTCCAATCCACCTATGTCTTTGGGATGTGGGAGGAAACTCACGCGGCCACAGGGAGGACATGGACACTATGCTCCATCTAAGTAGTTGTATTATTTTGGAGCCAGTCCATTGTGGAGTGTTTTCAAGTTGTATCTCTGACCGTGGTCAGATATTTGATGAACTGTGTGAAACCATGTACGTGTACTTGACTAACTTGTGGTTAGGAGCTGCTGAATGAATGTGTATCCCAATCAGTGCTGAAGTCTACATACAGAGTATTTTCTTGTACTGTGTTGCCTAAGATTCAGTGCAGTATATAAATAAGTATACTGAAATCACAGTGCAGAGGTGTATGAATGTAGCAGATGGCAAGCTTTTTACCTTGGTATTTTATATACATTGTTTAGAATGGTTTCACATACATTAGAAGAGAATGGATTAAGACTAGTGACCCAGTGTATTTAGGAACTAGAATGGATGTACCTTTTCCTTTAAGAGTTCTATCACTTCATACCTCTCAGCTGTCCAGATTTTCACAGAATGTCCAGATTTTTGCCTCATATTTTTGGTCTGTTCCTCATAATTTTTTTTCTGGCAAATCACCGAGGATTGAAGTCACTAAACCACGACATACAATTTAGTTTCAGAATTCATATACTTGAGAAAATGTATGGTAACGTAAATCTTGTTATTTTAGCAACTTTCTAATTTTATAAGAGCAATATTTAAAATATGTCTCTATTTTTGGGCCTTTGTCCCCCCATTAATTTTGGCTTTGTCCTGATTTCCTGTGCTAAATGGTTGAGGAGTTTATCACTTCTGTGCAGTGAAGATACTCAACTGACTGTGGTGTCATTTAAGCAACGTTTCAGACAGAGGTAGTATGTCACCTTCAGAAATGTTGAGCCAGGTTTTCTTTCATAGCATTTTGTTGATTACATCTTGAGGTTAGAAAATATGAGGCTGCTTGGCCCACCACAGTGAGTTAGCAGGCGAAGAGAGCCTGACAGAATGAAAAGTGGGACCTGCATATGGGGAAATAATCAGGGAGTGAAGTAATATTTCTGTTGTGGTTTCCATGACAGTTCCAGTTCAATCAAAGCAAGCTATCTTTTTCCATTTGAAAAGATTTCTTTGGTTCAGTGAATGAGATGCAATGATTTTTTTTATGTAAATAAGATTAAAGTCATTAGAAACGACTTTCTGATAGGAAGATAGAGGCTTGCAACATAGTATCAAGTAGGATGAGTGACAGTGATTGCTTGCAAGACAGGTGAGTGACAGTTCTGTGAGGAAGAGGGGCAGTTATACTAAGAAACAGTATATATGAGGTAGAAGAGGGGCAGTTATACTAAGAAGCAGTATATATGAGGTAGAAGAGGGGCAGTTATACTAAGAAGCAGTATATATGAGGTAGAATAGGGGCAGTTTTACTAAGAAGCAGTATATATATGAGGTAGAAGAGGGGCAGTTATACTAAGAAGCAGTATATATGAGGTAGAAGAGGGGCAGTTATACTAAGAAGCAGTATATATGAGGTAGAAAAGGGGCGGTTATACTAAGAAGCAGTAAATATGAGGTAGATGAGGGGCAGTTATACTAAGAAGCAGTATATATGAGGTAGAACTGTAAATGTTTGTCTTATTGGAAAGGATAGGGAATAAGGAAAGTTAAGGAGGTAGTGTTGAAGAAGTTATACTGGTTAATAAAAGCTTCTGGAGAGACAGATTAATGAAAAAGGTGGAAGTAACACGCCCCAGGAGGAGGGGTTGACATGGGTCCTTTACCATACTCCTTTGGACTGAATCAAAAGGGTGCAGCAATGAAACCAGTAGTAGGCAACAGCAAATAAGCATCTCTGTTTAAGCATAACAATGTTTGCCTAAGCAAGGCAATTTTCTCAAAAGTAATATATATGACATATTTTTTTTACCTTTATTGCTCGAGGCATGGATGACTTCAGTTCTGTTTTGTTATTTTAAAAATAAGACACTTTTATAGGCAGGTTAAACAAGAAAGAGATCTGAGAACCATGGTCATGAAATGGATCAGAATAAAACTAACCAAGTCTGGCTCTGCAGCACAGAGGGAACATACCTTGACTGTAACACAGGAGATCAGGGTTTGCTTAGCAGCCCTAGCAGTTAAACAGCTAAACAGGGAGGGAGAAAAATGAAGGGACTCGTTCTGCTCACCTCTCCTAGGAGGGTGAGGAGGGTAGTGACACTTGGGGAGCACATTGAGAAGTGTGACTTCTTTATTGGAGACTGTGGAAACCATTTCCCATGTTTGAGTAACAGGACACAGGTAATTGCTGGCAATGTCCATAGGGGAAGTGAGGGATGCCCAGCTCTAACAGCCCATTTCCTGTCCCCTATTTGACTATGTAAACCAGGCATTCACAGGATGTTAATGCTAAAATAGATCCACCCCTAATGGCTGATTAAAGGTTGCCCCCCCTCCTCATTGAGTCTCACCTCATTGATGATGAATCAGTGGGTCATTTGGCCATAGGGGGCTGACGGTTGATAGGCAGTGGTAAAAAAAAAGATAAAAAGAAAATGCTGAGCAGACATTCCTGACCTGGTGATAAGTAAAACACCTCAGGGAAAACAGGCAGTGTGGAAGAATCTGCAACAAACACAACAGATTAATTGCTTTGTGAAAAATATGTTATACTGCTCAGGTTTTGTTGCTCAGAATACAACCTCATGTTTAACTAGGGTACACAGGAGTTTAGCTGCAGCAGTCCTATCTGTTATACTAATGCACATAATGCATGTTGTAATGCTGTGGCATGTCCTGTTCACCTATATCAATATTACCAGTTTAAGGCATGCGCATATTCTAAAGCAGCATCTTAATCAAATCCTTTTTTTTCATTAACACAACTGTCTCTGTCTGTCTCACACACACACACACACACACACACACACACACACACACACACACACACACACACACACACACACACACACACACTCTGACGTATATGTATCATAGTTCAAAGCATAGGTGATATAGACTGAGATTATTTTTTCACACTGACATTTTTCTAAGTGTTTTTTTAGCCAGTGAGAAAGAAATGCACTCTCTTCTACTGTTCTAGGCACATGGGGTATAAAGTTCATTATAGAAATTTGCCTTCTAAAAGCATAAAACTCTACTAGCTACTCTTAAGTTCTAGATGTATAAATTAATGTATAGGGTGTTCCTGGGGCTCATGTCATGAAATCATTCTGACTCCATGGTGAAGAAAATGTTTCATTTGGGAGCCTTTTCCTTCACTTGGTAAATCAGCATCAGGAGTAACTGTTTTCATTAAGGCAGTTGAATGCATTTTACAGGCAATGTTTTTCTCCTGCTCTTTTTTCATTCTGCTTTGCATATTATCGTCTTTGGGAATGAAACATTAAAATGCCCATGGTTTCTACTATTTAATATCTCAACACAAAACAATGCTCATTTTAGATCACTAAAGTTCTTAAAATATAAACTGTGTGTATGTCTGTGTCTGTCTGTATGTATGCGTTTTTGGGGTCTATGTTTAGTCAACGAATGGACCAAACATCAAACAGCTAATTATAGAACACAAATCAGCAAACATTCACATCATTGAACCTGTGAGACAGGGAAAGTAGTTGGCTAACACTTGACCGTCTCACACATGTCAGTGGGAGTTGATATATATAGTTAGAGGAACTGCCTTGTGTGATGGGGAAGTGTTGGCCAAGTAGTTACTGTACTTTCCCTGTCTCACAGGTTTGATGAAGGAAACGTTTGATGATCTGTGTTCGACGAGTAGCCGTTTGATGATTAGTCCATTTGATGACTAAATATAGATCCGTGTTTTTGTGTGAGATTGTGTGTGTTTGTGTGTGTCTGTGTCTCTGTGATTATCTGTGTTCCTCTGAGAGAGAGAGTGTGTGTGTGTATGTGTGTGTGTGTGTATGTGTGTGTGTGTGTGTTTATGTATGCACATATCCTTGTGTGTGTATGTGTGTGTGCATGTGTGTGTGAGCGCATGTGTGTGTTTGTGTGTGTGTGTGTGTGTGTGTGTGTGTCTGTGTGTGTGTTTATGTATGTACATATCCTTGTGTGTGTGTGTGTATGTGTGTGTGTATGAGCATGCGCGTGTGCGTGTTTGTGTGTGTGCATGTGTGTGTGTGAGCACGCATGTGCATGCGCGCACGTGTGTGTGTGTGTGTGTGTGTGTGTGTGTGTGTGTGTGTGTGTGTGTGTGTGTGTGTGTGTGTGTGTGTATGTGTAAACCTGTGTGAAACAAGCAATAAGACAGATGGCACTATATATGCAACAACATTGTCATCGTTCTTTACTTAGTAAGATACAACTTATTATTAAAAAAGATTGTGATGGAGAAATTATTTTGTTTCAAAATCCTGTAGATACTATTCATTTTAACAATTAAAACTATTAAAAAATTTCAAAAAAATATACAAAGGTACTCCATTTTCTTATCAAAATAATGCCTTCCAGAGTGGGTGTTACATGGAAATATAACTCCCAGGGCTAAAAAGTCCCTCCTGAGGTGTCTGGTTCCACAACATCCCTGGAAAATCTGTTATTTTCTGCAATATCCATTGTGTAAGAAAAGATTACATGTGTATCTAACATCAGTAATACATTTAATCCTGAGCAAGAATTGCTGTTAGTCTGAAAGTTCACATAAATGTAAAACCTACATTTTTTTCAAACACCTTTATTAAATTATCACTTGTGACATAGGCAAATTTACATTCATATATAAATAATCAGGTATATTAACATAACAAACATTATTATTCACACATATTGCTATATATCATATCCCTAAGGAGGATTACATGAATGATTCCATTCCTGCCTTTTTTTAAACAAAAAACATCTTTATTAAACCATCATTTACTACATAGGCAATCATATATTTATATAATTGAAAACAAATCACACCGACACAATCCTAATAGCAAGCATTTTACATCAGAAACCATACTGACACACTCCCAGTTGCAAACATTATACATCACTTATAATCTACCCAATCTTTCTCACTCAAACATTACATAGCTCATTTTTGTCCTGCCACCTTTTAGACCTCACTCCTCCCTTGTATGTATTGTTCCCACAATTCCCATTTTTTTCCTATGTAGTTTACTCCTATCCTTTTCTAAAGATCTCAGTTCCAGTTATTTTATCTCTGTTACTATATTCACTACTTTCAGTATAGTTTGTTTAGATTCTGATTTCCATTTTTTGGTAATTGCTTTTTTTGGCAGCCACCATTATTAGACCCTGCAAGGCTTTACTGCATCTAGGCAATTCCGATTCTGTACCATAGCTCAGAAAAATCATCTCCCTCGTCAGACCAATTTACCCACCCATCATCTCCGACAGTGAACCCCGCAGGGAATCCTTAAAGTCCACCAACTCACCACACTCCATAATGTAAAAGTTATGTTGGTCCAATAAAAGGTATAACATTACTGCTGTGTTTCACTGTTGTTAGGAGTCTGAGTCACATGACCAGAGCACTTTGCACTCTGTGTTTATATATAAATTTATTTGATTTTTAGAAGCTTTTTAAAATAGGTTTTATAGACATTTTTCAGCATGATGTTACAACAGGTAGCACTGAGCTGTATATGGTATGCTAATTTAGCTGTATTATTTCTGTGTACAGTGCATAGCTCTGACAGAATTCTAAGGTTCCATATTGTAGTGGTAAGTCAGAGGGATTGAATTTGTTTTTTGCTTCCCTCTTGTTTCTTCATTTTTTCTTGCTTACACCAGAGCACCCAGCTATCACTACTTTTAGCAACCTCTCCTACCTCCCTTGGATTGTTTCTGTTCTATGTCTGAGTTGATGTGGCATCTAAAGGCATCCTGAGTGGTTGTAGCCATTGACTACTATCACAATTTTTTTTTCATTTATAGCATACCCCCCTTAAACCTTTTTGATACATCTTTTTTTTTTTTTTTAATATTTTTATTCATTTCCAAAAACAAGAAAACATGAATGCAGGTTATTTATGACAATGAAGTATTTACAAATTATTTAAAAAGGTAGGCTAAAACCTCTAAACAGATATCAAACATTAAAACCAAAATAAAGTATTTACAAGAGTGTCTATTGCTGACATATAATTGACTTTCTATACAATTGTTTCCTGATTATAATCTGCTGCAGTCATTATTCTCCAGTATTTCAGTTACTTTTTGCCATGCTACGTATAATGATGTAGTTCTTTCAGTTCTTCCTTTAATAGTGTTCATTTCCAATTGTGATACTGCTGACACCATATTCATGAATTGCTTAAAAGTTGGAGAAGCTTTGGATTTCCAGTTTGATGTAATTGCAATAGCTAGGAGAGTCCATAAGATTACATATTTTGTTCTTGGCACACAGTCAGGTGCAGGTGCATTAAACAAAATAATAGATTTGGGAATCTGGAATTTATCATTGAATACCATTTGCAGAAAATAATTTATTTTATCCCAATATGGTTTAATCAAATGGCATTCTTAGAACATATGTTGCCAGTCTGCTTTTATTGATAAATCACATCTCCAGCAGCCAATATTTTTCTTAAACATAAGTTCCATTTTATAAGGGGTTACATAAGATCTGTGTATGAATTGCCATGTAAAAAGTCTCCAATGTAATGAAAGTGATGTCTGCTTTGGAGAGAGAAGAATTAATTTTTATCTCTGTCATTTGGCACATGTCCATTAACTGATCTATAATAATTCCATATTTTGTCATTATTATGCATTTTTATTTTTTTGTTTGTTTTATAAATAGATGATAAGTATCCCTTTCCAGTAATGGGTTGATTCGTTAGTAATATTATATGTTCTATAAGGTTAGGAACATTTTGTCTTATTGATGGTTGCATTGTTTCTTGTTTGCTTAATATATACTGTCTTAATTCTTGTACATGTAACCACGAACTATCTTCCATATTTAATTTCTGTTTAATCTGGTCTATTGCCAGAGGTTTTCCAGAGTTATGAAATTGATGCCAATATATTAATCCCTTTTCTTTAAGCATGTTGACTACTTCCATATTAAATATTATTATATTACCTTGTGTGTACGCTACTGGATATAAAAGAAATGACCATGCTTTAATATCAGGATTGCTATTAATAAGATTTTGGAAATTTTTTAATGTATAAGTAATGTATTTGGAACTTATATTTTTATTCTTATGTATCATCATATATTCCTTCATCAGCCATAGAAAATTGTTTGGTATGAAATCTGTATACTTATTTGCTACTACAAATCCTGATTTTAACCAGATTCTCTCATGAACTAGCTTCCATTTTGATGTATATTTTGTATTTAGCCATAATGATATTGTTTTAATAATGGATGAATGCAAATATATTTCTATGTCTGGTAAACCTATGCCACCTATATCCCAATCATCTAGATGATACTTCATAGCTATCCTTGGTTTTTTTGGGTACCATAGGAATCTTACCATTAAATCATTTAATTGTTTTAGGTGTGATTTAGCTGGTGGCAAAGAACAAGCTTGTATGACATAAACCCCGGGATTCATGAAGCTCGGCGCAAGGCCGGCGTAAGGCCTGCGCCGGCGGTGCAGTGAATAGCCGGCGCAGTAGCGCCATATACATATTAATGAGAGTGCACCGGAATCACAGACACGTGCGTAGTGTACGTGAGCGAGCCCAGGTAGGATGCGTCTGGAGGCGTGTCTAAGCCGGCATGAGGTGAGCAACCTAATGTGCTGACAGCCACGGTCCGCCCACAATAGTAATGGCAGCAGCCAGGTCCCGTGCAGAATGAAACGCACGTACAGTATGCAACATAGTACCCGTCCCAAATTAACGGAGAAGCAAATACAAGCCACAAAGGCATAAGTGTACCCGTCCAAGGAGCAAAGGATACGCATAAGACCGTTAGTCCCGCAATGCACCGTCAGTGTTTACACTCAGAGAAGGTGTACAGCCGCATGTCAGCGCCGCACCGACATAGGAGCAGCGATTAAGGTCACCACCTGTCCCACTTTGGTTGGGGCAGTCTCTCCATGGCCAGTTGTGTCCCGAAAAAACGTATTAGAAATGGCTGATGTGCTACGATTGTAGGACACAATGATATACCGTATTTAATGTAATGGTAGCATGAATTGGTTATTTCTGTAACAGAAATACCTAAATGACACAAGAAACAGAATAAGCAAGCAAATTGCCACAACAATAAGCTTATATTTAGGCAAACAAGTGAAGTTCTATGCTATATAGTGACCGTTTGTATGTGTCGGCCTGTAAAGTCAGATGTGAGTCCCGGAAATATCCCAGATCGGAAACTGGAAAAGGTGGAAACCCCAGTAGCGACATGGGCATGGTCACCAGGGTTACCTGCTGTCCCAATGTGCCATGGACAGTCCCTGATTGGACAGTTGTGTCCCTGCAACAATCGTAAAATGGAAAATGACCTCCGATCCCCTGTCAAGAAAATTCGCAATATACATGTAATAGTAGCATAAAACATATACATTACTATATGAAACACAGACATGGCATAAGAACATAAATAAGGAACCCAAATGCTTACAGAATAAGCTTATAGTATGGCAAACAAGTGAAGTTCTGTCAACTGCACTAGCCGTGGGTATGTGTAGTCCTGCAAATTCTGAAGTTTCCACATAACATGCCCCACTATGGGCATTGGAAAAGGTGCCAACCATAATGGTCACAAGCAGTAGTGACAGTACATAGCCGGGTAGCTGTGTTGACATAACAACAGTAAGGAAGCAAGATACCTCAAACACAGGCAAACATGTGCATAGCAACATATCCCACACCCAGCAACGTCTCTGTTGCATACACTGGATGGCGATGATGAAGTGTAATATCCATAAGCAGAACCCATGCATTCGGATGTACTACACAATAGCCTCATTGTACATGTCAGTCCCACCCATGTATACCTCTGCACCCAAACCTGCTAGCATCCGTGTGCAGCTATACAACCACACACAATGTGCATACCTGAACTGTGGTAAGATGTTTGTGTTAGGCAATGCCACGCGGC